>NC_081406.1:665659503-665959503 GCF_030272615.1 Cryptomeria japonica | reverse complement strand
TGCCAAACAAAAGATCCTTGATGACAATTGGTGGTCCACTATGAGGTAAGACATCGTTGATTTCATTATTAAATTGCTGATTGTTTCAAAAAATAAAAAATTAGATTGTTGATTTTCATATTCTGGTTTTAATATTTTGAACTTTGCACTTGTAGATATCTTTTCTCTATCCTCTCTCCTATTGTAGATGTCATCAGATATGTTGATAGACTCTCCTAGTCTTGGAGAGATATATGAGACATTTGACAGTATGCTTGGGAAGATTAAGCAAACAATTTTGGATAAGGATCCTACTTTGGAGTTCTATGAGCAGCATATTAGGCCCATTGTGACACGAAGGTGGAACATAATGAACACCCCGCTTCATATGGCAGCCTATGCATTGAATCCCAAAAGGTATGCACCAAGGGATGGAAGGGTGCTTCCATGTGATGATGATGAGGTTTTAGATGGGTTCACACAAGCAATTGATAAGTTATATACAGAGGAGCAGGCTTCCATACTTCGTGCACAATTCCTTGACTTCACAAATCTTCGTGGTCCTACATTGAGTAAACCACGGGCGAGGTTGGACATAGCCATATTAGCCCAAAAAGACCCTATTGGATGGTGGACATGGCATGGGAGGGATACACCACAATTGAAATTGCTTGCCACTCGCTTACTTTCAAAGGTTGCTAGTTCCTCTACTACAGAGAGGAATTGGTCCACGTATGCCTTTATCCACTCTATCAAGAGGAATAGACTTACCTCTAGACGAACGGAGAAGCTAGTGGCTATGCATAGTGCTCTTCGACTTAACGATCGACAGACTCCAGAGTATCGACAGACTCCATCTTTGCGATGGGATGTTGATCCCGAAGATGTGGCCCAAGTTGATGAGGAGGAGACAACATAGGGATTGGTTGGGATTCCATTGGATGAGGTGGACATAGACCATGACAGTGGGAGAGACTCAAAAGACTATGACTTTGATGCAATATTAGGAGATACACTTTAGGGGCAGCATTATACTTTCTTTTTTGTATTTAGTTTTACTTAGTACTATTTTGATTTTCATATCGTAATTGACAATGAAACTATATGGCAGCAGTGTAGCCTTTGGGCATTTTGACATTTTGCATGTTATTTCTTTAATATCTATTATGATATGCATTTTGACAATGTGAATGAATTGAAATTCTGATTTATGAATGCATAATTGCATATTGAGTATTGACAATGTTGTATGTTCAAAATTTACATTCTAAAATGTTTTCATAGTATCATACACATGCTATATCCATGTTTTCATATGAATATAATGTATATAATATATGCATGCTTTATCAATGTTTTCGTATGAACATTTAGAATTTTCCTATATATTTTTAATTTTCCCTATATTTTATATAGTCATCCCCCGTCGTTCCCCAAATTTGGCAAAAAAAATTAGCCGTCCCGGAAACGCGTCCCGCCGTACCCTGTTGTCCCCGTCCCGAAAACTCGGGGTAACGTAGGATAGAAGTGGCAGATCAAGGGGAACGGTGATAGGACACCTCACCAAGTATGCCACCTCATATGAATGGCACGGGCCACATGAGGCCAAGGGGGACAAGGTCTGCCCTTGGGCTTGGGATAGAGGGTCTTTGGGGCACACTATCAAGTCATCCTACTTCTCTTCCCAATGGTTGAACCTTCTCAAATATGATTTAAGCAATCTTGTGATTAGATCTATTCTTTAATGTATATATATTTGCTGCTTTCTAATTAATAGATCTATTTTATGAATTATGATTATGAGTGATTCCTAACTTATTTGTAGGATCTAAATCAAAGTGAAAGGTATCTCTAACCCTACCTTATTTCAATTAAGAATTAGGGCAAAATTTTGGTATTTGTGATTTGGGGACATTACATGGAGACCCTCATATCTCTCCATTTTCAAAGGATCCTACTATAGATTGTCTTATTCCCCTTGCACATGTAGATGTATACCCTATGATCACAGTACTTTAAAGATGTTTGAATATATCAAAAGTCTTTCGTGTCCTAATGGATCAGAGACTTGTCTCTAAATTCTCACTCCTCACATTGAGACACCAACTCAATCTAAATCTTCTGTTGTTTCTGATGACCTTGGCATTGGCTCATGCATGGCCCCCAATGATTCAGTTTAGCACGTTGACATTCCCTTCTAGTTTCAGTTTTGTTGGATGACCTCTTGCCAGATATTGCAAGGTTATTTGTTGAGTCACACACTGTAGACATTATGGCACATATTTGAGGATCTTCACTCCTCTTTGATGGAAACTTCAACATTCCTATCATCAAATCTTCATTAGTGCCTTCCGAGGTTGTGCACCAGGTATATTCACAATTGTTTTAATTTGCTTCAGTTGATGTGGCACATCATGATTCAGACATGTGGACAGTTGAGCAATCTTCCATGACACCCATCATGAGATTATTCCTTCCATCTCCTTTCATGGAGTTCCTTCTACCTTAACCATTGGACTTGTTTCTTCCTAAGAGGAGATACAGGGTTTGCCACTATTGGATCTTCATCAGCATTTGCCTTTGAGCCTTCATTTTCTCAATTGGAGCTTCTCTCTTATGGAGAGGATACATCATCTCTTCTTTTCTCTCCTATGGGGGGGATATTGATTGCACTTTGTGACCGATTCAGTACTTGAGTGGACATTTGGAGTCCCCCATGCTTAGTCGCGTGTACTCTTTTTCATTTCTTTTTGTCTCTTTTGGAGAGGAGCTTTCTCCCATTGGGTTTTTCTCCTTTTCTCCATTTGTGAGAGTTGCATTGGTTTGTAGATGGGTACCTAATCATGCCTTAATTGTCGGGACCCATTCATGCTTGCATTTTGCATTCATTAGCTCTTTAGTTTATCCCTATGTTAATCTTAAGGGGGGCTGTTGAAGTAATTAGGACATCATTTAATTATTTAATTAATTAGGTCCTTTAATTACTTTATTCACTTAAGATAAGCTTAGGCGCTTTTTGCTTTTATTTAATTAGGCTAATGATAGCTTAAGTTGTCTCATTCATTATGATTGTGACATTTGGCACTAGCTAATTTACTCTTGCTTTAGGGTTTTGCATTTAGGGTTTCATTCATCCTTTCATAAGGATTTGTTCATTCATTGTAATCGCAATCTTTTGTGCAATCAATACAGAATTTTCAGGTTGTGTTGAGCAAATTATCCTTGCTTGATCTTTCTTCATGACAGGTAGCGTGCTTGAAGATAATTCTTGGCTTGTGAGGTTGGATCATCAACTTCTACATTTGGGAGGGGCTATTCAGCTTGGATGAATTTAAAGTTTCTCATGTTTATCATTTAGGAAACCAAGCGGCTGATAGATTGGCCAAATCTACTATTAAAACGATAGCAAATCATGCCAGAGTTGAGTTGGGAGTTTCTTGGTCAAAAGGAGGAGGCTAATAGGACGATTGAAGGATCAATCCATTAATGACCGCAAGGTAGCACTTGTGCGAAGTTATTGCAAAGGATGGGACAAAGTGAAGTGGTGGTATATCTTGCCCACAAAACCAAGCAATGGCATCATTTGCAAGGGAGACTACTATATGCCTTAATGCTAGTGATAGGCAAATGGCATCCAAAGGCTCAATGACGAGCAACAAACTCCATATGATCTTCAACATATATGAGCAGGAAGTTCTAGAGGCAATAAAATTTGTCTTGGGGGGTGTTTTCTTGCGCTTGTGGCCCACAAATTTAGGGTGAACAGCTACTTTTCTTCCATGTTCATGTTATGAATATTGGAAGCCAAGAAGGGCAAAATTTTCATCAAAGGGCTAATGTAGAAGCTAGTCAAGGCTTGATGGAGACTAACGATGCAACAGTTTTTAGATATGTCAATCTTGAGTATTGGGTTGTCATGGCGTGGGAGTCCATCGCTAAAACTGACTCTAAATTATAAAGGGCTGTGGATCCCCTCTATCGTTTGGCAAACAAGGGCGAACAAGGAGGCCAAGAGGCACTAGACGATGGAAGCGATGGAGCTGCTAAAGGAGGTTACTGGTTCATGGTTAGCAAAGCACGTCCAACCCATGGCATTGTTGATGGCCACATAGGGAGATCAAGTAGAGGAGCTACAGATGATCGAGGAGGCCGGTCCAGGGTGCTAATCTTCTAGGTGTGTTTAGAGGTGACAAGTAATGGTTTTTTCAACCCCATTTTGTAAATTTTGTATATTGTTCATATAGACCTTTTTTGTATTTCGAGTGTGGTCTTCTTAGTGCCACATTTATATATTAAAAAAAAAAATTATGTAATATTAAAAGATATTTAAATTTTACATTTAATTTCCTATCAGCATATCCCTTGAACCTCCTATGGGTGCAAGTGCTAGTAAATATCATAAGTCAAGTGAAGACAAACCAAGTTTTGCTACCAGTCCCATGCAAGACATTCCCAAATTATCAGCTAAGTGTTAAGTCTCAAGAATGCCAAATGATTAAGTGTTAATGCTTTAAGTGAAGAAATTTACTTAAATGTCAAGGAAGCAATTTCACTTGCATACAAATTTTCCAAAGGTGAGAATGATACCTGTAATTTCTGCCTTATTCACGAATATAGGACTTAAGAATCACAGTAGTGCATCAGAATCTTGTGTGCCAGAAAAAGTCGCTGCTAAATGTAGTTCGATATTAACGTTGTGAAAATAAAATGAACAAAGGCCAGTCTCCTACACTATTTGCAAAACATATTGTATAGCAGAAATAAAAATACATAAAAATAGGAGAGCCTTGATCAACCAAGAAAGTTGTAAACACTCTTGCGTTTGGGCACACAACAAAGACAAAAAAAGTCCACAAACACTAAAAACAAGCAACGGAGATGGGTTTGGGTCTAAATGCATACTGGGTAACAAGGAGCACATCAATTGTTGAAGGATCGATCTCATCAAAGTACGGTAGAGCCGCCATACCAGAATAAGCAGGATGGATTCCGCAGTCGAACTCCACGACCACAATACATGCAAAAGTACCATCAGTTCATTAAAAAAAATCAAGGGACAAAACCTCATCCCAACGATACTTCTTAAGTATTAAATCCGATTAACAATTCATCTTCGAATAAAAAGATTCCTTTCTGAAAAAACAAGTTAAATCCTACTGACAGTGCAAACGCATTACAACACTTCTTTCAAATGGACACAACATATTTCCCCCAAATGCGTTAAGACCCACTACTTTCAGCCTCTTGTACTCAAGATCAATAACGCCAAATGTTCATGCAAGTCAATTTCCCTTGGTAGGGAAATCCACTTGAGACCCACTATATTGTGTAAAACACTGTGTCACAAAAAGCAAATTTAGGCAATTATTGCAGAACATCAAAAGAGCAGACACGGCATGTATGTCGGGAAACGACAATAAACAGCAAAGATGAATGAAATGAGAAAACGAAAAATGAGGGGTGTAGGAGCGGGAAGGTAAAAGATATGAGGTTACCAGAACAGTCTTGTCCTTGTAGGTCATGTAAACACAGGAACGACCCACTTCACTGCCAGCCCCGAGAGGAGTGACGAGCAACTGATCTCCCTCTCTCCACACCATCGATTCCTTCCGTTTCAATGTACTCATGGCTGCTAATACACAACTAAAGCCTTCACAGTGTTTTTGTATTCAGTGTACGCGGCCTGTTTTGGCAAACAGTCTAACCCCATCTCCCCATGTGGCTGCTGAAGTCTATTTTCTGCTTAAAAATAAGCACTGAAAGTGTTCCCATGGAATTTTTTAATTAGAGGGAAAGGATAATTTGGAATCTTTTCCTAGTTTTGTGGAGCAGCAGCTGCTTAATAATAAAAATGAAGCTGGAAAAAAAAAGGAGGGGCTGGAAATAAGCAGCAGCGGCTTATTAAAAAAATGACACATGGCTTCACCAAAAAAATTTCCTTTCTTTTTTATTTGCTTTAAATTTTACTTTTAAATTTTATATATAAAAAATATTATTTAAAAGTGTCATTTCAGAGGGCTGCTTAAAAATAAGCACAATTTTTTTAAGCATGGGGTCACCAGCTCCACAAATTGTTGCACAAAAAGTGGAGTAGCAGCTGCTAGCCAAAATAAGCTAAGCAGCCGCATGGGGACGTGCCCTAAGATGACATACCTGAATTTAAAAGTTTTTCTTGCTTGCTACTCAAATATAAAGGGAAAAATTTAACAAAAAAAACTGCTGCCCGAAAATTCAAAGCGCATTTTCGAAGGAAAACTAAACCTCGGAAAAATAGAGTGAGAAGCGAGGGCGAGAGATCGCCAGAGCGCGTGAAGCGAAAAAAATATTACATGGTCAATTAGAAACTAGTATACTTATATTTAGATATACGTAAAGTATGAGAGTAATCTTTGATTGAAATCTAAATATTATTTAAATTTCATTGTTATTTAATGTTTAATCTATTTGTTTTGAACAATATACATAAATCATGAATCATGTTTGAGTCTTGGGTTATTTGTTGTGTCGGGTTTCTGTGTTATGTAAAGGTGTTATTTTGGGAGATTGCTAGTTATATTCTATTTTCATTTTTTGGTTTTCTTATGTGCATATATATTTATGTAATTCTTTTTGCATTGATTCAATATTTTTTTATTTTTTTTAAAAAACATACATACATAAATGAGGTCACCAAAACATAAAATTTTACAAAATAATATATACTCTAATATATGAGAACTATTCAAAACAACTTATTAAGAAGTTGTAAGTCAAACTTTGTCAATTCAATTATTTGGATTATTCTTTCTTCAGTATTATATAACGATACGTTCTCTCCCACAACTAATATGCATGATTTTTTTAGGTAAATCAATATGTAAAGGAGACCATATTTTTCTTTCTTCACCTTCTTTATCCACTTTATCTAAATTCAACATTTGATGATATTCTTTGTCAACCAGCACTATGTAACCATCACATCTAGCTAATTTCCAAGATGTTGTAGAACTCTTCTAACGAATAATAACATCATAATGTTTTTCATAAATTTTTGTTTGTACTTCTTCAAAAGAAAACCTGTAACTGAAGGGTAGTTTGCAGTATGATCTGTTGGGGATGGAATTATCATCCAAGACTTTTTAGCATAATTAAATTCAATAATGTCACCATTGTTTGTATGATGTTTCAACCAATAAAATCGTCCTTTAGAGTGAAAACCTCTTCCCATAGGAATGTTCAACAAACAATTGATCCCATAGATTTATATTTTGAGTCATAAATCTCAACCATACTTTAACTATTTGTTTGTCAATAGTATTGTCCAAAGAAGATTATGTGTTGATTGATGGAAGAGATAAAAGTTGTTGCTATGAAATAAGTACATAAAGTGGTTGTGATTCGTCTTAGGCAAGGAACTTTTGTCCAAGTTTGAGTGCTTGCATTAGATTTATCGTATTTGTAGAAATCGAAAGGACCATCTCTTACCCATTTTGAGCAACAATGGGTATTGTTCTAAATCACCTCTATGCACTTACAATAGTATGGAAATTTTAGTGAAGGAACCCTATAAAAATATACATCACCTACAATGACCCATGATTGTATCCCCTTAGACCCATATGAAAAGAACTACAATAAAAAAAATGCATATCGAATGAGAATGATCTAGAAATATAGTTTTCAAAGAATCAAGTGAAATAAGCATCTATTTCCACCTCTTATAGACTAACCTCATTCCTGAAAAAGGCTCGTTGGACAATATTGATATACTCATCAACACCAATTGTTCTTTTCTTCCCCATCAAGTCTACAACATATCAACATTTAGATTCTTGAGAAAAAAAAAAATTGTTGGACAATATAGCTATACTCATCAACGCCAATTTTTTTTCCTCCCCATCAAGTCTGCAACATATCACATTACAAAGAGAAATAGGAAAGAACTAGCCTAACCGGTCAACCCCATCACACTTGGGGATGAGCGCAATAAAAGTCGCATTCAAAGCCCGAAGCATCTGCTTACTCCTCTGGGACTCTTGGACCACCTCCAATAAGTCCAATTTGATAATATCCCAAAATTCTTGATAGAACTCAATCTGAAACCCATCCGGCCCAGGCGCCTTCCCCTTCTTCATGTGAAAAACAATCCTCTCAAGTTCGTCCAACAAAATAGGTCACATAAGCTGCTCATTCATCTCCCTAGTAACTAGAGAAGGTATAAAAGCAAGAACCTAATTTTCCTCTTCTGATTCCCCCTGATAATCCTCAGTAAAAAGGGATTGGAAATATTGCAAAGACTCCCTAGAAATCTCCTGCAAGGATAAACATTGCCCATCTCTATCATTAACCAAAACTAGGATGGAATTGCCATGCCTTCTTGCTTTCACCGAATTGAAAAAGAACGCAGTATTATTATCCCTCGCTTGAAGCCAATCAATACGAGCTCTCTACTTCCAGTAGATTTCCTCCCTAAGCTCCCATTCCTCTAAAACCTTGACTGTCCTGACTTCCTCCCTAAGCAAGGCTTCTGACAATCCATGCTCTCTAATCTCTCTAGTAATGTCATTCAACTCTAATTGAGCAGTTGTCTTGGCATGAAAGATATTACCAAAACACTGATGATTCTACTGCTTAAGCTGGAACTTAACAAATTGCAGTTGCTTGGCAAAAGTGTACATGGCAGTGCCAAAGGCTTGCCTCCCTTTCTTCCACCACTCTGCAACATGAACATGCAAAGAAGAATCTCGCAACCACATAAGCTGGAATTTGAATGAAGGAGTGTGAGCGACTTGAGCAGAAGAGGACACCAATTTGATGGGCCAGTGGTCCGAACCTTTCCAATCTAAAATCTCAGAGCATGTGGACCAACCCCCATCAATCCAAAAACTAAAAACCAAAAAGCGATCCAGCCTCTCCACAATCCAATACTCTACTAGTCTCATGTTGTTTCAAGTGAACAGACCATTACCGGGCTTGATCTCAACAAGATTCAAGATTGATATACTATCCTGAAGAAGGAAGGAACAAGGCTTCAACCACATAACACCACCCTTCTTCTCACTCAACTCTACAATGGCATTGAAATCACCCGCTGGAATCCACAGATGAAAAGGAAAAAACCCACGCATAAAAGAAATATGAGACCACAAATTCTGCTTACCCTGAATATTAGTGGGAGCATAAATGTTAGTAAGCAAGATATATTCCCCAGTCTCAAGACTAGGAGAAACCCTAGATAAAGATGATCTGGAAGAAACCCACCATATAGGGTGAATCCTCAAGGGGTTCCAAAGACAAGCCACACCTCCAGAGGAGCCAAATACCCCAATACACTAACATTCACCTCTCCCCCGTAGCTTAGGCACCAGACCCAACATACTTTCCATAGATAGTTTAGTTTCCTACAGGAAAAGGACATCAAGAGAATGACTCCTAATCAATTCCCGAACATCTTTTTGTCTAGGGCCATTGTTCAAGCCCCAAGCACATTCCATGAAAGCACAATCATTTCAGGGGATTAGAAAAATGATAATCTAGAGTCTTTATTGAACCTGAATCAACCAAGTTCTCCCCCATCAATTTAATCTTATCCAAGTCCTTCTTTCTGTCAACCTTTGAATTCTTCTTCGTTGCACCTTTCTTGATGTCTTTTTGAAGAAGACTCGGATGTAAAGAGATCTTATTACTTTTAACCCCAGCAGAATCCAATTTTTGTGTTGCAGGACAAAACATCCCCACTAGCTATCTTCATTTCAACACTAGAGATGGGTCCCATCTGAACCAATACCTGTTGATCCATCTCCATCTGTTGACTTCCAACATCCTGCAGACCCTGGGAAGGATCCAAGTTCAGACTATCAGGCATCAACCCTACTGCACTATGATCCAAACAAATCATCCCCGGATTCACCTCCTATTGACTAAGGTCATCCAAGGCTTCAAATCTGTTAAAGGTATCCTCCTCCTGACTTTCCCTGCAAAGACCTCTTTTGACCTCGGTTCCTATTCTTTGTCTTAACTGGGACAAAACCATCAACACCCACAACCACACTAGACATGGGAGCTTTTCCTTTATCAGCCCCATCAAGGTTACGAGATAGTTGTTCAGGCTGATGCACAACCAGTTTAGACGTAGGGCACTTGCGCTGCAAATGACCATACTCATTACATAAACAAAACTGAAATGATAGCTCGCAATCCAGCTGTTGGACCCAAGAATAAGAGCCCGCACACATTTCTATACCATCTGGCAAAGGCTTACTAAGATCAATTTCAACATAGATACCAACGAAAGTCATTACCTTTCTCCCCAAGGTTTGCGATGAAGCTCCAACAAGCTTCCCAAGCAATGAAGCGAGCATCCGCAACACATCCTCCCGACAACATTCCACCATAAAACGAGGTAATCGAACCCACACTGGGACCCGATTCGTGAGTTCCTCCGAAGGGTTAAATCCTACATGCCAAGGTTTGATGAACAACCCCAATTGGTTATAAAAGTATAGGCCTCCTTCAAAGACCCTATTGCGATCCTCCGTGCAATTGAATGTAACCATGAAGTAATTGTTTGCAAGCAATATAATATCCATTTCCCCTTCCGGCGCCCAATTCCTCTGAGCCCAATTCTCCAGAAACTGCAATGAGATCCTCATACTCAAAAACTTGCAATACAAAGAATGCTTTGAATAGTATTCCACATCCTCAACGATCATTTATGGAGGAATCACCAATCTTGGCCTCTCTTTACACTTCTCCAAACACCCATTAGTTTTTGTGACTCGAGCACCACCCGACGAGCCGACATTCGCATTACCTTCACTCGAAGCAAAAAGACTATTAACAATAACCTTAGTACTCTGAATAGGGGACTTCAAACCAACAGTTGTTCGAGAGTCCATGTTCGAAGAAGCTCGTGATGGATCTCCACAAGGCATGGCCATTTGAGCCCTCACGCCTTGCATGCAGAGCAAAACCCCAAAAGAGAATAAGGGCGGGCACCCCCCTAGCCCCACCCAACCACCACTCACCGATAGCACCAAGCTTGCATTCTTCAACAAAGAAAACTCTCATCAACCCCTCAACGCCTCACCCTCCCAAATGACCAAACTCTGCCCCACAAGCTGTAGCACCCACGACCAAGGAGTCAAACAAGGAAAGAACCGTGCACCCCCACCACTCCCAGCAGTGATAAATAACCAAAACATCGTAAGCCGACAACACATAATAGACAAAGAGGAATAAAATGAAGAAACTGACCCCCCAAAATGGAAGATACCCCCCACACAATGCACAACAGAGAACAATGACCATGAGTTAGGGCACGGGTGCCCTAGCTTGAACCCTTGAAGCAGAGCGCGAACACATTCTCCTCCAGATAGGCATTTAATAATATTGCAAGTATTTAAAAAAAAATCTAATTATTAAATACACATTATCCCTTTAGGGTTTCTTTAGGGTTGCACACCTTTAGGGTTGCATATTCTCCTTTTATAAAGATTGTATTGTACTTTTTATTAAATTCCCTCTCTAAATGATAATCTTCTTCTTCAGAACCATTATTTCTTTTTGCCTCCATTCTTCTCTTCTCAACAATTCCCTCACTGAAAAGATTATCCCAAGAGTTAGTTGTCAAGATGTTAATATAGTTGTCCCTGTTGTCCTTGAAAGCATCACATTCTAAAATGAAGTGTCTTTTCGTTTCCACTTTACCCATTGAGCAAAAAATGCATGCTCTCTCCTCCCAACCTTCTTTTGGTCTTTTCCAATGACCAGTTTCACTACGAAGCTGGTGAGAATTAGTTCTTAATTGAGCAATAAGGATTTTGGCTCTCCAAGGAATAGTGGCCCCTATGTACGTCTTTTGTTGATAATTACAAGTGGGGTTAAACTCTTCAATATGTTATTTTTTCTTTCTCCCAAGGTTTTTATCTCAAGTGCACTTGCGAAACTTGTCTATAACAAATGCTTTTATCTCCTTGCTATTGGTGGGGTACGCGTTCAAGTAGATATTCCATTTACTTAACCATTTGTTATTTTGTTGCATCCAAGTCTTCTTTCTTTTGCATAGAGTATCATTAAAGACAATCCTAGGCCATCAGTCCTCATCCATTCTCTCGATTCTTTTCAAGTAACTTATGAGTCTTGACATAGCAATAGCCTCAATGGGTGTTGCCCCCACTTCACTCAACATAATGTCATAAGATACTGAATTTTTAAGCTTGAACTTGTTTGTAATCAAACGTTTTTAATTTTCTCAATTTGTTTCCATTGCAAGACAAAAGTATTGTTGCCCCACACTTCACAACCATAAAGGACAACCGGAAGCACTAAAAGACCAAAAGGAGTTTGAAAGGTCTTCCAGGCCCATAACTCAACTTCTCTACACCTATTCTGAAAGGCATAAAACGCTTTTCACCCTCCCAAAACTCTCTTGTTCCTACACCCTTCCCAACTTAAGTTTTTGTTGAAGCCAATACTAAGGTACTTGTAATCCGTTACTTCTTCAAGAGTATTACCTTCAAAATTGAACACATGATGGTCATGTTTTCTTTTGGTAGAGAAAATTATCACTTTTGTTTTGTTGATGTTAACTTGCATCCCTAGAGTTCTACAAAATTGCTCAAGGGAGAGTAGGTGTTCCTGTGAACCAATAGCAGACTTAGCAATAATGATAAATTCATATGCATATAAAAGGAGTCTTATGACAAACTTGCCCAAGTGAACACCATCCCCATTTTGTAAGTTTAACCAATCTTCGAGTTTGTCAATGTATAAACCAAAAAGTGTAGGGGATAGAGGGCCACCAAGCTTGACCCCAATGTCACTCCTAAAACTTTCTAAGATGTCAGCCAAATTTTTGATTTTAACTTTGACCTCTTCATACAACCTATGAACAACTGGCTTGAGATGACTAGGAACTTCGAGTTCCTCCATTTTGTGCCAAAGTTTATCCCTAGGGATTGTGTCAAATGCTTTTTTGAAATCTACAAAGCAGCAAAAGACTTTAGCCTTATGATCCCAAAATTTTTCAATGATGTGCCTTAGAGGGACACCATGATGAACTGTGGAATGTTTATCTCTAAAACCAGCTTGACCTTTAGCACATTTATTGCCTTGTTGCGCCTAATTATTGATCTTTCTCTATATCACACTCCCAAACAATTTTGCAAATAAAGGATTGATCATAATGGTTCTATAATTGGAGGGATTGTTGATATCACCGCTTTTGAAAAGAGGTATTGCTAAGCTAGTAGTCCAATCTATGGGTACGCCCTGTTGAATGATACCGTTGAAAATATTTATAATATGAGGAGCAAGGATTTTCATACCTCAATTTAGATATTCCACTTGAAGATCAACTAAGTCCTTTGCTTTGCCAATACTCATCTTTTTAATACCCATTGCAATCTCTTGAACAGTGAAAAGCTTAATGTTGGTGTTGACCAAGGGTGGCGGGTCAACATGAGAATCTTGCTCATAGAGTTGTCTAGCATATTTGAACCATTGAGATGTAGTAATTGTATTTTCAGTTTATTTATTTCTCAACTGGAGCTCCTACCAAAATAGCTTGGGGTTATTTTTCCCAAGGGAGATTAACTCTTCTCTTCTTGTGACCATAAAATCAACTTTTTTCTTTCTTAAAATATGTTTGTAGGCTTTGTGATTTATTTTATTACTGTTGGTTTCTTTCATGACCCTTCTAGATTTTTTGCATTCTTCGTCAAACCAAGCATTAATCGGAAAGCAATTTGTATCAAACTTCCTATTCTTAGCTCTCTTGCATCCATTAAGTGCTCCTTGAATAATGTTTGATAGTTCGGATCTATGAAGACCATGGAAAGGGATTTTTTTGTTCTTAAGAGATCTCTCTAGAGCCATTTGGAAAGTATCACAACTTTTTTGAGTTAATAAAATTCTGCCTTTTGATAGATGTTGCTTAATATGAGTAGTTTTCTTCCCAAGTTGTTCCTACCCAGTCCAAGAAAAACTTAAATAAATCGGTTTATGATCATATTTCAAATCCCAATGTTGTTCCCCAACAAGGACTCACTCCATTCTCTCAAAGAGGCCATGTGAACACATAATATAATCCACAACACTTGCCCCATTGTAAGTGTTGCAAGTGAAATTACCAGACTTCAACCATCTAGCCAACCCATTACAAATGACTAAATCAAATGTCCCACATAAAGCAAGTTGCTGCTCCCCAAAAAGATTCCAGCCTTTGTTGTCTTCTGAGACTCTATCCCACTGACGGTCACTTTCTTCTGTAAGCCAAATAGGGTTACAATTTTCCTTATAACAGAGAATGCTAACATGTTCATTTGCAGTTCTAGCATTAAAATCACCTACCAAAAGAACTTCTCCTAGTTGAGAATAGATTGTGATATCCTTTTTCAATGCTGCAAAAGGGTCTTTGTGGTCAAGCCCCCTACTCTTGTAAATTTTTGACACTCGAGGGGCGAAATAAAATGTTGCAATTCTGATGAGATTCTCATATTCAGAGATTTTAAACCAAAGAAATTATTTATTTATGTCTTCTCTTTCTAGCTGAACCAAACGACCTTCCTTTTCCCTTACAAAGACCATGATACCACCGTGTCCTTTACCATTCCTTGTTGCCTTGTTCCACACTGCCATCTTCGAGTACCCTTCAAGCCAAGGTGTCTTGGATCGTTCATGCTCGTGAGTTTCAATGAGACAAATAATGTCTTTGTCCCCTGCAATAGGTCATAACCCAGGGCCACGCCTCCAAGGATATTCTCTACAATTCCAACAAACTAAACTTAAATAAACTTGGGCAGGTCTTGATTTCTATTTGTTTTGGCATGTGAGACTCAAATTTGAGTCTACACCCCTGTTAGCCCATAATGACCCTGTTGTCATGTTTTCCATTGAAGCTTCTATTGTCATTTCTTTGCTACCAACCTGTTGTGTCGTTTTAGAGTAGGGCCCAAATGAGGCAATGCCACTTTTCGATTGTGCAACCATGCTCTTTTACCTTCATCTCTTGTTGTTCTGACTTTAGATATTTCTTCCCTCCTTTCTTCTTGTTGTGTAATTGTTAAATCTTCATCTAAAAAGAAGCAAGAACCCCTAAGGAGTTGCTTCTTGCTTAAGAGCACTTGTTTGTCCTAGATGCATGGTAAAATAATTCTAATAGGTCTTGCCTTTTCCTCGTTAGGCTTACCCATCCTCCAAGCTTGACAGATTTGCCCTTGCCAAAACAACTTGTCTTTTAAAAAGTCGTTTACAAGATCAAGAGTATGTTCATTCCTTTCGTAGTCTTTTACACCTTTAATAATAAGATTTTATGCTCTATTTTGTCTTTCTTTGGATTCTTTAACTTGCAAATTGTCAGCCTGAAATTCTAGTTTTACTACATATGTAAAGTATGAGAGTAATCTTTTATTGAAATCTAAATATTTTTTAAATTTCATTAATATTTAATGTTTAATCTATTTGTTTGTAACAATATACATGAATCGTGAATCATGTTTTGAGTCTTAGATTATTTCTTGTATGAGGTTTTTGTTTTATGTAATGGTGTTGTTTTTGGGGATTGCTAGTTATACTCTATTTTCATTTTTTGGTTATCTTGTGTTGCATATATTTATGTAATTCTTCTTGCATTGATTCAATAAAAAAATAAAAATAAATAAATAAATAAAAAACATACATAAATGAGGTCACCAAAACATAAAATTTTACAAAATAATATATACTCTAATATATGAGAACTATTCAAAACAACTTATTAAGAAGTTGTAAGTCAAACTTTGTCAATTCAATTATTTGGATTATTCTTTCTTCAGTATTATATAATGATACTTTCTCTCCCACAACTAATATGCATCCACTGTTATTAGCTATTGTCCTGTAATTTTTTTAGGTAAATCAATATGTAAAGGAGACCATATATTTCTTTCTTCGCCTTCTTTATCCACTTTATCTAAATTCAACATTTAATGATATTCTTTGTCAACCAGCACATCTAGCTAATTTCCAAGATGTAGTAGAACTCTTCTAAAGAATAATAACATCATAATGTTTTTCATAAATTTTTGTTTGTACTTCTTCAAAAGAAAACCTATAACTGAAGGGTAGTTTGCAGTATGATCTGTTGGGGATGAAATTATCATCCAAGTCTTTTTATCATAATTAAATTCAATAATTTCACCATTGTTTGTATGATGTTTCAACCAATAAAATCGTCCTTTAGAGTGAAAACCTCTTCCCAAAGGAAAATAGGAATGTTCAACAAACAATTGATTCCATAGATTTATATTTTGAGTCATAAATCTCAACCATACTTTAACTATGTGTTTGTCATTAGTACTCTCCAAAGAAGATTATGTGTTGATTGGTGGAAGAGATAAAAGTTGTTCCTATGAAATAAGTACATAAAGTGGTTGTGATTCGTCTTAGGCAAGGAAATTTTGTCCAAGTTTGAGTGCTTGCATTAGATTTATCATATTTATAGAAATCGAAAGGACCATCTCTTACCCATTTTGAGCAACAATGGATATTGTTGTAAATAACCTCTATGCACTTACAATAGTATGGAAATTTTAGTGAAGGAACCCTATAAAAATCTACATCACCTTCGATGACCCGTGATTGTATCCCCTTAAACCCATATGAAAAGAATTACAATAAAAAAACACATCTTGAACGAGAATGATCTGGAAATATAGTTTTCAAAGAATCGAGTGAAATAAGCATCTCTTTCCACCTCTTATATCAACAAGAAAACTTAAAAACTTCATTTATGAGGGAATTTAATAGTACGTATCCACCATGGATAAGATCTACCTAAACCTTCCACGAAATGTATGAAATTGCTAGATTCCAAACTTGTAATTAAAAAAAAGGAAAGATAATAACAAATGAAACAAATAAATACTGCAAATGTAATTGAAGAGCAAAATGTAATCAATGTACTATTCATCTTGTTTAAATAGAAGTCTACATGATCAAGTTAGCTTTATCCATCCATGTAAAATCATGATTTTTTTTTAATCTCACAAGGGTAATTCAATGGCAATTTGAGTATCAGATAGAATATTTATTTATTTATTTATTATTTTATTATAAAAATAAAAATAAAAATGATTTACAAATATTTAATGTTGATTTGTTATAAAAATAAAAATGATGTTTTTTTATTTATTAATTATCTCATTATAAGAATAAAAAATGTTATTAAATAAAAAATAAAAAATAAAAATGATTTTACAAATGATAAGAATTTTTTTTTTCATTATAGAAATAAAAGTTTGCAAATATTTATTGTTTATCATTATTAAAATAAAAATGGTTTTAAAAATCTTTAATATGTATGTCATTATAGAAATAAAAATAAAAATAAACAAGTGCCAAGTAATGGCAAATACTTGCCTTCATAGTATTGTAGTAAAAATATTTGTCATAATTGTTAATTATAATTTTAAAATATTGTTATTTCTAAATTATATTATTTTAATTATATTTTGTTATACTAATTATAACTCTCACTTCAATAAAATAATATTAATAATTATAATGTAACATAAACATTATAGTGAAAATATACTTTTTTCTTGAGAATATAATCCTAATTTAATTAAAAAAACTATATAGTAAATATCATATAATAAAATTGGCAAGTGTTAATAGGCTTTCTCGGGTTGCCATCCACAATAGTTGCACCAACACCACTTATGCAAATCTCATCGAACAACACGTTGACATCCAAGCACACTCAACAACAGCAACTCAGATATGAAAGATAGCTTCTAGAGCACAAAATCACGAACCACTTGACATGAAAATACACACGAACATCCAAAATATTATCCCAAAATCGCAACTCGAGATTTGATCACACTGGAATATACACGAGGAAATACCAAAGTCACCAAAGCACTAATAAGAAGAACCCAACTATAAACCAGATCATATGATATGATCAATTAAGCTCCCAGATCACTGAAACCAATACAGAAAGATATAATGATACTAGAAATACTCCATATACCGAACCATGATCCCAATAAACTAATTTGTAACCATCTGATCAATAAATCACAGGAATATGTTGACATCAATGACAAACAACATATCCTAGCGACATCAATGTCGAACAATCTCCCCCTTTGGCATTGATGAGAACATATGAGTGTGAAAAATAATCAATGCAAAGGAATGAATCAACAAAAATCTAGCAAATTCCTCCTTTGATCATGCACACAAACCTCCAAAGATAAGGCAATTTTTCACATGCTTCTCTCCCCCTTTGACAACAATGCCAAATATATAAATTGATTGGCGAGGAGATATCTTGGCTAATGGAGTAAGGAGATTATTGGATGACACCAAAAATGAAACAAAAGTGCAGGTGGAATTGTGGGGAGTGAGGATGGTACAACAATTGGCGATACCTTGTTTGCATTTGGAAGGCAACTCACAAATAATAGTTAATTCTATTATTAAAGGAGAGGTCGTTTCTTGGAAAATAAAAAAGTTTATTAAAATGATTAAATTTTAATTAGAAATTGTTAGAGTTATCATGTATTAGCTAATAATTATTTATTTAATTATTAGTCTATCATACTCTACGCTTAAGCTAAACTTAGGCATTTAATAATATTGTAGGTATTTAATAATTAATCTAATTATTAAATACACATTATCCCTTTAGGATTTCTTTAGGGTTGCACACCTTTAGGGTTGCATATTCTCCTTTTATAAGGATTGTATTTTACTTATTGTTTAATTCCCTCTTTGAATGATAATCTTCTTCATAGGCATTATTGCTTTTTGCCTCCATTATTCTCTTGTGATAGGTATTTTGCTTGCAGGTGTTTTTGGGATCTCTAAAGTTGTATTTTTCAACTTCTTCATGGTATTAGAGCTCTTCACATCCATCCATGCACTTTTTCCAAATTTCACTCCGGGTACATTTTATTCAGGTTTTTGTGTTTTCACACTCTAGTGAATTACTTGGACAAATGAGCTCGTGAGAACTTCTTGTTTGCGTGGGATGACTTTTTTTTGGTTGTTCTTCATGTATTTCTAGTCTTATGTCTTTTTTTGACATTCAGAGCTTTCAATGTAAGCACTTATGATTTTGTAATCACACTGAGATAAAGTGTCTCTATATTGCACATGTATTATGGGATCTTGCACACTACTTTTGTGCCTTATTGTACTCGCACTATGATATAAAGTGTCATGGGGGTTTGATGTTTACCTTTATACCTTTCTCATGCATGTGTGCCTTGGTTTGCACACCCTTTGTATTTTCTTGTACTTTCATGTTTGCATGGTCAGATGTTCTTGGTTCTTCTTCATGCACTACATTATGACTTTTAGATTGTTTACCTACCATACCTCTCCCTTGTCAACATTATGCGGGGGTTTCTAATGTTGGTGTCAATGCTTACAAAAAGGCAAAGAAGAAAAAAGGTTGTGAAGAGCTGTGAAACATCACCGCCCTTTGTCGTCGGATGACCTTTTTCTCCAGCCCCCGTTGCCACGGTCCTCTGCCTCCGGTCGCCGCCCAAGCCCAGGCCCCACCCGCCAGTCCTCCACTGCTGCAGTCGTCGCCATCCAACCGATCACCGCCTGCTGCTCCTGGCCACCGCCACCGTCGTCACTCAGGCCCTTGCCCTCCGATCCATCGACCACCAGCCGCTTCTGGCCGTTGTCACCTGATGCCCAATAGGCAACCACTTTTTCGGCCCCTGCCCACTTTTTTGGTCGACGGTCTTTTTCTCCGACAATATTTTTTTCAGGGAACCTTTTTACCAACAGAGGTTTTTTCATGCAGTAGGGGGATTTTTCTGGGCACCGGATTTTTTTCGACGCATTTTTTAGGTGACCTATTTTTATTCAACAGGTAAGGAATATTCTACTGATATTAGCATGATGTCATGCTGACACCAACAATACAAACACCTTTGCATGGCCCCTGAGACCCTTTTTGTGCCCTTAAAGAGGGTTTTTTTGGTTTGGCCATATCTTGGGCATACGATATCGTTTTTGGGCAAACAAGATATCATTGGAAAATTGGTTTCGTCTACTTTCCATATGTGTGGGTTTCATCACCTGGTTTTTCTGTTGGTACATTCTATAGACATTTGAAGTTAGAGGTGTTGTTTTTAGTCCTGGGCTCATATCTTTTCGCTAGTTTCTCTGATTTTTGCGATTACAGCGGCATTGGGACATATGAGCTCGTGCAAACTTCTCATTTGCGTGGGATGACTCTTTTTTTGCTATGCTTCATGTATTTCCAGTCTTATGTCTTTTTTTGACATTCTGAGCTTTCAATGTAAGCACTTATGATTTTATAATCGCACTGAGATAAAGTGCCTATGTATTACACATGTATTATGGGATCTTCAACACCAATTTTGTACCTTATTTTACTCGTACTATGATATAAAGTGTCATAGGGGTTTGATGTTTTCCTTTGTTTGCCTTCATACCTCTCTCATGCATGTGTGTCTCGGTTTTCACACCCTTTGTATTTGCTTGTACTTTCATGTTTGCACGGTCAGATGTTCTTGGTTCTTCTTCATGCACTACAGTATGGCTTTCAAATATAGTGTACCTTTCAGACCTCTCCCTTATCAGCATTCTGGGGGGGTTTCTATTGTTGGTGCTAATGCTTCCTTGGTTCCGTGTTGGAGTGAGCTATGTAATCAGTATTTGTTCCTATGTACTAAGTGGATGCAGTGGCTAGTTACCTATGCATTTCGGTGAGATGGATCATTTACCATATGGACACTCTTTCATTCCTATTTTTGGAGGAAACCTTCCATCTTCAATTGATCACCTCTTCAGACTTTGGTGTTTTTTGCCATCTGTATCTTTGAGTTCAGTTGTTTGCCTTTGCTTGCCATCTGATTCGAGTAGTGTTATTTGAGGGAACTCATGCAGATTACAGTCTTCTCTACCTAATCATCTTCTATTTCAGTGGAGGTTCTTCAGATCGACAATTATTCTTCGATAGTGTTTGCAACTTCATTCTTCAGTGGTGATCATCCTTTGTTCCTTTTTTTCTGGGACATTCTCTTCTTTGGAGGCTTCTTCAGTCCTTCACTTGTATTTCTCTCTTTAGGAGAGGAGTTTTTCCCATGAGGTTTTCTCATTTTCTCCAGTTGTGAGAGATCTTTTGAACTTGGGTACCTCATCAGGCCTTGTTGTCGGGACCCAAATTTGCCTTCATCATGTAGTTGCATTTTTTGCTTTATGCATTTAGTTTTTTAGCTACTCCCTAAGTTCATCTTAAGGGGGGTGTTAGAGTTATCATGTATTAGCTAATAATTATTTATTTAATTATTAGTCTATTATACTCTATGCTTAAGCTAAACTTAGGCATTTAATAATATTACAGGTATTTAATAATTATTTTAATTATTAAATACACATTATCCCTTTAGGGTTTCTTTATGGTTGCACACCTTTAGGGTTTCATATTCTCCTTCTATAAAGATTGTACTATACTTTTTATTCAATTCCCTCTGAATGATTATCTTCTTCTTCAGAGCCATTATTGCTTTTTGCCTCCATTCTTCTCTTGTGATAGGTATTTTGCTTGCAGGTGTTCTTGGGATCTTTGAAGTTGTATTTCTCAACTTCTTCAGAAACATTTCAGTCATTAAATTTGAATTAAAAACCTTCCAATCCTATTAAGTTAGACATGTCCTAAGTGAAGGTAATTATATAGTCGATGTACTTTCTAAAGATATCCTGATTGGCAAGGAGATATCCTGGCCATTGGGGTAAGGAGATTATTGGATGACACAAAAAATGAAGCAAAAGTGCAGGTGTCATTGTAAGGAGTGAGGATGGTACAATGATTGGTGATACCTTGTTTACATTTGGAAGGTGACTCACAAATAATAGTTAATTCTATTATTAAAGGAGAGGTCGTTTCTTGGAAAATCAACAAGTTTATTAAAATGAATAAATTTGAATTAGAAACATTTCAGTCATTAATTTTGAATTAAAAACCTTCCAATCGTATTTAGTTAGACATGTCCTAAGGGAAGGTAATTATATAGTCGATGTAATTTCCAAGGTGGCTATATCATTGTAGGAGGTGAGTGGTGAAGCGGTGTGGGAAGACTATCGAGATGTTGAGTTGGATGCCATGTGAGTCAAACACAACCAAAGGAGGAAGTTTTAATGACTGTTTAATGATGTTTTGACAAGGGGTGTCTTTGTTATTATTATTATTCAGAATGGGTTGTAGATAAAATAACAAAAGGTGGTGTTTGAGGTGAAGAGAAAGAGCCAGAATGGGGGCCAAACTTTTGCTTCATTTGTTGAAACAACAACTTGCCTTTTTTGGAAAGGTATCAGAGAAAAGGCTTGTGGAGTTGTTTAAATTCGAAGACCACATCTTTCTTCAATTTTGGATGTGTTGCTCGATGGAACTTACATGAAATTAGAGTTCCACTATAGAACAAATTTAGACATTATATCCATGTTGGCTGCATAGGGATTGGAGTTTGACACAAAGGAGGAAGTTTTGTGGGTTGTGAGCGTTTGTGTTCCAAAGTAGTACACGTTTGAAATGGCATCCATTCTCATGAGAGATTAAGTGGTTGAGGGTTGTGGCGCCAGTTTGGAGAGGGCATGATGCAAGATGGGGAGACTCAAAATTTAGACCCTTCATCTTGTGGAATGATGGTGTCGACTGAGCCACCTGGACGAATGACATGTGTGTGGGTTCGTGGGCATTAAAGGGTTTTGTTCGCAAAAAGGCAATGGAGAGGATAATGGCAAGGGAAGTGAAGAAGAAAGATGTTGAAAATAAAACAAATGTGAATCGAAAGACTTCTGGGATAATGGACAAGGTAAAAAGAAGCTGTAAATTTGTTTTTGTTTCTGTTCGTCTTACTGGTTTAAAGACTTAAGGCCTATTTTTTGGATGGATTTTGAATAGAGTAGGGGTGGTAGTAAACCCACATTTTGGTGATGTTTATATTGTTTAATGGGTGCAGTTAGGAGCTTTTAAAAATCAATGTTTATAGACTGCAGTTTGCACAGTAAGGCGCTTTTGGATACAATGGTTATAGTTGGTAGGAGTGGTTGTATGTGATCAATGATTTGATACAAGGGTTAATCCCTAATTTTGCAATCTTTTATGTATGTAACTTTTAATATATCAATAAAATATACAAAAATTATCGATAATTTTTTTTTAAAATAAAAGTAATTATTAATTATTAATTATTAGTTTAAGATTATGTATATTTTTAATTATAATTATGTGATATTGATTATAACTAATCTTAATAAAAATAACTATTAATAATCATAAAATTATATAATATAAACAATAGAATGAAAAAATGTTTTTTTTACTTACTAAATGAAAAATTATTAAATTTATGATTAAATGTTATAAAATTATATTGTATATATTAAAATGATTAAAATAATTATGATTTTCAAAAAGTTTTAAAAAATAAAATGATTTCAAAAAATTATACAAAATTATAATTGGGTTTATTTTTTACTAGAAAAATCATTTTATTTACAAGACTATCAATACAAATTTGAAAAAAGCTAGTTAAAGTAAAAAATTATTTTTAAAATATAAAGAAATCTTTAAAAAGCCTATAAAATCTATCATTTCTTAAAATTTGCTCCTATAACACTAAATGTTTTCATCCAATCATAGTGTAGATAAATAATATCTAGTTTAAAAATATAAATATCTTTATAAAAATTAAGTTTATTTTGAAAACAAAAATAATTATCACTTTTGATTGGTCGAAATAATCGATTAAATAGGGTTAAGCCTATGGCAAGTAGTAAAAAGGTTTACAAATACTTAATGTTTATCCATTATAAAAAAAATGATTTTACAAATGTTTAATGCTCATCCATGAAAATGAGTGTACACGGATTCCATTGTATATTATGTCTCTAGGTGTAGTAGTCTTTATTTTTTAGTTTAAAAATTTAGGTGGGCTAGAAATTGTCACATTAGTTAAGACCTTTTTCTCCACTCAATCATATGAAATTTTCAAATTTCTACCAATTAATATTTTTTATCTTACATTTATTTACTCTATTCAATTAAACGTGCAAAATAACAAAATTCATGAGACCGTGTTTCATAAATTTAGAAATTTAAGCTACCTTAGAAAATTCATAAGACCATCCATTTTAAAATAATCCTAAAAAATCTCAATACTGGTCACTAAATTATTTTAAGAAGCCCCCCTCCATGGAATGCACCCTTAGGCTACAATCGTATGAAGGATGCTTCCAAAAAACAATCAATGGGTGTTTTTCAGATTTTTAGGGATATTTTAAAGTGTTGGTTTAATGAATTTTGTAGCGCAAATTTAGATTTAAAGGTTTAAATTTCAAAATTTATCCAAAATGGTGGTCTTGTGAGTTATTATTTTGCATATTCAATTTAATAGAATAAATAAATATAAAATGATAAAAAGAATAATTGATTAGAACTTAAATACTCCAAATGATTGACAAGGGTGGGGAATTTCTTACACTAGTCGGGGAAATCTCCATCGCTCCCCCCCTCCCCCCCACTCTTGCTCCTTGGGCAAAAATTCATGAATAGCACCTTAGTGAACTTGATAGAAGTCGCATATAAAATTAAATCATCTTAAAAGTATAATTACATCTATCAACAAGTAAGAAATTTATTTTTGATATCCTTCTAGGGTGATTTAAACTTATATTTATTGTTTTGTAAATCCTCTCTCATATTTGAATCATTTGAAATCTGCCACTTAAGTATTGATAGATCCATCTATCTCTTCTCATTCTTGCAATTGATTTGTAAAATATTATTTAATAGAAAATTAAACTTTTCTTATTTAAATTTGGCTACTTTGTATCGCATTCTACTTTTCATACATACCAGAGAGTTGAAAAATTATAAACCTAAGATTATAACACTTAGATCATTTCTTTTTTTTGTTCTTACATCCTTAACACAATTAACATTATTATTACACACACAAATCATGTTTTATCAATCCACTTGATTGTCCATGCATATTGAAAGATCAAAAAGAGGTTTGACTACTATGGAAAGCTTTGAAGTAGTTTCTAACTTGTGTATATTCGAAGACTCAACTTGCAGTGGGGGCTTTAAACTATTAATCTTTGTTGATATCTAGTCACTTGCAATATTTTAGTAATTTTTCTTTTTCCTCATTCGCATTGATATACCTTGTATTTGTTAGACACAATGTGCCACTGAGAAGGGGCTAAATCAGTGGTACTCAATTTCTTGTCCCTTAAAGTCCTAACTATGTGTACCAGTTAGCATACTAAAGCCATGATAACCTATCGGTATGATAAGTAAAGATTACTCAATGCAATCACACACAAGGAGACATCACATAACACCAACATTTACGAGGAAAACCCAAGATGGGAAAAACCTCAGTGAGAAATGTTGCTGGAGATGACTACTCCCATCCAGCTTCATAATGAAACTCTGATTACAATGTTTAGGGAACCAACCCAACGAGCACCAACCCCTGATTTAGGGCACCAACCCAAGGAGCTACAACCCCTACACCGAGCTCCAACTCAATGGTCATTAATAAACATAATCAATTACAAAAGTAATAGCCATGTTACAAATGAACTTTGTAACTCTTCTGCAAATTTCTCTGTCGGATCTTCTATCCAGTTCACTATCGGTTCTTTCCTCACCCACTCACTGTTGCAGCCTTATCTCCTGCTGCAACCTTACCGGTTCAGCCTCTTCTCCTTCTCTGTCGGTTCTCTATTCACTCTGCTACACCACTGCTCTCCACCGGTACTACACTCTACCGGTTCTATGCTTGCCTTCTCTGCACTCTTCTGCAACTCATCTCTGTCAGTATGGTCACTACTAGTTTACTCCTCTGTCAGACTCACTGGCTGACTGTCGGTTGTCGATTGAACACTTCAACCCGATCCTCTCTCACACTCAGTCTCTCCTCTAATACTTGTTGAGCACTTGACTGATTTCTTCTCACATGTAGCAACACTCTCTCATTCAGTGACAACCTTCATCGATTTTGGCTTTCATATTTATCACCTGGTTTTCCCGCCAAAAACCAATTCAAACTTCAGGCGGTTAGGGTTTCCTCATCGGTCTCGAGGAAACCAAATCCAATCAAATCCCATATGATCTGATCACCTTGATTGATGAACTGAAACACATAAATCAACCTCGCCATTGTCGTGCCTTCCTGATCACGCCTTCTATTTTTAGCAATCTGCTTTTTAACCTGTCAGCGGATTTCTTGGTCGATCACTAAGAATGGTTTCAAGGTTCCCTTCACCTGCCTCGATCTATTCAAACAGTCTGTTTTGGATCTCTGTTGTCTTCCTGACCTTGAGCCGCAAACCTCTGTTGCAAATCCCATGAATCACGCAGTCGACATAAATGTCGACCTGTCACCATCTACATCAACACCTGATACTTCACTGACTTAACATACCAGCTTGTGCATGCATGCCACTTCACCTCCACGTGGCCCCTTTGTTGGCAACCACATTTTCTAGGTCAGTTAAGTCGATCCAAACAAGATCAGAGACCAACTCCTTTACTGGGTTCTTGTACCAGCTTACAAACCCCTACCGGTTATACCCTTAACCGGTCTGTCATCACCTTGCACTCAATTTCTCTTCTGGTGGAACACTCAACCGGTCAACACACTTGCTAACCTACCTTATGCACATCTTCATCAGATGGGAGTTTTTTGCATCTGCACTTTGTCCGCATTACCGGTGGACATACTTACCGATAAACCCCTTTATGACACCATGTCATCAACCTTCACTTGTTTCCATCTCAGGCATCTGCATGCCACTTTCACTCTTTATCTGCAGTTGCTCAGTCTTGCCTTCTTTATCATCAATCCGAACATCATCTCAACAGGTTTGTCAGGGTGACAAACCCATCACACTTTAACTATCTTGGTACCTCATTATACCTTCCCTGTCGGTCCAATGCATATCTTTGATTTCATGCACTTGAGGCATCCTTTTGTTTCACCGGTAGATCCGGTGTGAGTTTTCAATCACCTGCCTTTAACTCTTTTGAGTTATCTCATAGAACTATGATGCACACTTTGCATAATAGGAGATAAGTTCCACTTATCAGTGGTAGTGGGTCCTTGTCATGTGCATCCCGCAATGCAATCATGTGGCTTCCCTGATTGTGCAACATATCTTCAAACAAGCACATGTGATCCAGTTGAGGCACATTCACTGTCAGTCATCTCTTCAATAGTGACTGCATCATTATCTGGTGGGAGTTCTGTTGTTTTATATCCACATAACATACCAGTGACTTGTAAATCCTTCTCCTCCAGTGTTGATGTGATTTTTTATAACATTCCGCCTTTTCATCACAATCAACATCCAAGCATCTTGCTCAGCCTACTAGTACACTGGTCACAAGCTTGCTGGTTGGCAACAACTCACTATCAACACATCACTTACCAATTGATATCCTCTCCTTACCGGTTATAGAGTATACTGGTAACCTATCCATATCTTCCACACAAGTGAAACACTAACTCGTGTACTGGTGACTCCAATAGTTATTGTATTGAATGACATTCTCTCCCTTACCTTACTGGTGATCTGCAACACTAGGTGATATAAAAAACATCACATTCGGTATGCATCAATGACAATGTTGCACATATATCTCTTATATCGGTAGCCATCCTATACCGGTTGACATCAATGACAACACAATGCCAACAACCTCCCCCTTTGGCATTGATGTCAACACATGTAGTATCCGACATACTACATATTCTCTCTCCCCCTTAGTGTGATCCACGTTTTCTCACATATGTAGTATGCAGTATACTACATAATCTTTCTCATCTTTTGACAACAATGGCAAAGGGCATTGTCAGGGATTCTCTCCTCCTTATGTCTACCAGACACTGTTCTAACTCCCTTTTTTCTCTACCGGATGCTTCTCCTCCTTCAACCATCTTTTGTTACATCTTCTCAAGTCACAACACTTGAGATGGAGGGCTCGACCACCAACTGACGCCAATTGTGTATAGGTATGATACCAATTGTTGAATCAACCAATTGATGAAAGATGTGTTAGTGAATACTGCTCACCTGCGGTCATACTGCATCATCCCCTATCTAATCCCACTTTATCTTTAGAATCAAATGTGATTGTGCTATGAATGCAACCAATTGGGAAAGTAGATACCCTTAATCATGAAATTCTCTTGGGTATTCCTTCAACAATTTCCATTATCTAGCAGTTGATGTAGCCAGTATATCCATAAGTTCAAGCATGTCGGGTATGCTTCATAAGCACTTGAACTCACCCTGAATCATACATCTCGGGTCCACAATGACAGTCAGGTCCAATACCGAGGCTCCAATCATCTCCATATATCGGTTGAGTTGTGCAAATGTGATCATCTGATGATCTTTTAGCTCCGTTATATCCACCACATCCTATGATATGATCCTGGATGTACACAATGCCATACAATGTCATCATCAAGTCATAAATCAAACTGGTTAGCCCATAAACATGCATGCCTACATGATCAACAATCGGGCCATCATATGTCATTCAGGTCTTTTCCAATACCACTTGAGACATAACCTCCTCATTCCATGCTACCAGGGCTAATGCAATGATCTCGAACCTAATTGTCTTACATAACCTGCAAGTACCTATTAACATTCATACCAGTAACATTCTCCACATATCGGTTCCTTGTACCGGTCCATCATCACTTTCAGAGCACCTTCCTGTAACTCCTGACGTTTTGTGTCACTTTGCATCTGATTCCAATTGTTAATTTGTCATCCATTGACATAGCAGTAGTGATTCATCTTTCATATGTAGGTGTGTAGCCTAGGCAGCCACTACACAAACTTGCCATCTCATTTTCTTCCTTCATACCGACAACATCCTATTCTTCCATGTGTCCTTCTTCACTGAGGGGGTGAATGATAAGGTCAGTGTACTACTCCCCCTAAGGTTCTGCATCTCCTTTAAGCCTTAGGATATATCTCTTGTGCATTGAATGCAAAGTGTCGGTCCATGGTTGCATCTTCTTGCTTCTTCCTCCACTCCTGCTTGATCTCATGTTCTTCTTCCCATTTTCAGCCTTGGGAGCAGGTCTTACCTTCTTTTATTGATGAGTCCTTCCATTTCCGGATTTTGCCACATGACCGGAAGTAGTGCTATAGTAGCACACAACATCCGTGCCAATCTCATGATTAGGGAACCTTCTAACATGCCAGTTAGATCATATTCTTTTGGTCATGTTGTTGTGACCGACAACTGGAACCGGTGGACCTCTTAATCTTGTAGGGACATTTCTCCTTTGGTTCCATGCAGGTCTTTGACTTCCATATGCTTTGTATCCATTTCTATGTTGAGCATAACTGCTATATCGGTTGTCATGTGACTGAACTTTTATGTTCCTGCATTCATGTTTTCTATGGCCAGATCTATTGCAGTTAAAACAAACACTATTTGCACAATCAGGAGATGGGATATGCATGCATCTACTCCTTGATACTTTTTTCTCATATGCATGATATCTATGAGATCCTAGATTGTTCCTTCTAGATCCCTTTCTACATTCTTCTGCCCTATGGCCATAACCATTATATGCAAAGCAATAACCGGAGAAGGAAGGTTTATAACTCACAAACTTATTCTGCCATGCATGGGGAGATCTTATCAATCTGGCATCTCCATTTCTACTTCTCCGGGGATGGATCCTGGATTGTCCATTCTTTTCATTTCCTCCATCTAGTCCTTTCATCTTCCACACTTGTCTTGACATGTGGGTGGTAGCATTTCCTTGTCCTCTACCGATAAAAGGTCTTCTTTGCTATCTTCTCATGTTCTTGCTTCTGGTGAAGCTGTCTTCTCCCATCTTCCCTTTACCTTTGAGATCTGCATTGTTCCTCCTTCTTGCAGCACCAGTCTTCATCCTTGTCTGCATGTCTTAACCGGTTGTGGTTAGATCTACCTTCTTCCAAGGAGTATTTCGGACAGTGAAGGTTTGTCCCTTGTTCTCTCAATTTGAGGAGACAAACAAAATATCATTGTGGGGGACACTCTTGCTTGTGGAACATTCACCTGCACCACTTCCTAATCTTTCTGTATCCTTGGCATGCTTTTCTTCTTCAACATCTTGTCCAAGGCTTTACTGTTGCCATCAAACTAGATTTTTACCTTGAGCTCATCTTGACATTTCTCAAGGTCATTTAGGAGAATCTCCATTTCTCCAACCAGTTGTTGATATTCTTTCTCTTTTGCCTCTATCTCAGAAGATAGATCATTGCACCGACACTCCTTGGTGCCTCCTTGTTGAGTCTTCAACTCTCAGATGCATTTCTCAGATTCTTCAAGGCATTTGATCAACCGGTTCTGCTCCACAACTGCAAGATTCTTGAATAACTTGTATTCATTTCTCACTCTACCGAGTTCTTTGAGAGAACTAACTAGTTCTCCTTCAAGATATACTTTTGCTTCCTCTTCTTCTTCACCTTCACTATCACTGCCAAACACATCTTTCCAGTAAGAGTGATATGTATGATCATTCACTGATGTGTGTCTCTCATATTCTGATTCTTGAACCATGAAGAGGTGAGTTCCTTATTTACCATTGTTGCGGCTGCTAACATATCTGCCTTCATCATTCGTAGATACATGAGATGCATTTCTCATCTTTTCTTCACAGACCAATTCTGCAGTGGTAGGCTCATTTCCATTGAGCTTCTTCAATCTGTCCCATAAGCTCTTTGCAAATCTGCATCTATCCACCTGAGAGGAGATATCATCTGATAACCCACAGAGCATAGCCTTAATTGCTACATCATTGCACTGGTTTCTTCTTTTTGCATCAGAATCGGTGGGAGGACTGACTTTACTAGGGCAGTCATTTACAACAAACATCCAAACATCATACCCTAGAGAGGATAGGTGAACTTTCATTCTATAGCTCCAAATGGAATAGTTAGATGGACATTAAACACCAGAACTGGGATTAACACTAAACAGACCATTGTGTCCTTAAGCCAAAATCTACCCAAGCTAGAGAAAGCTTATCAACCAGGAACCTAGGCTCTAATACCAATTGTTGGACACAATGTGCCACAGAGATGGGGGTGAATCGGTGGTACTCAATTTCTTTTCCCTTAAACTCCTAAGTATGTGTACCAATTAGCATACTAAAGCCAAGATAACCTATCAGTATGATAAGGAGAGATTACTCAATGCAATAACACACAAGGAGACATCACATGACACCAACATATATGAGGAAAGCCAAAGATGGGAAAATCCTCGGTGAGAAATATTGTTGAAGACTACTGCTCCAATCCAGCCTCACAATGAAACTCTGATTACAATGTTTAGGGCACCAACCCAAGGAGCACCGACCCTTGATTTAGGGCACCAACCCAAGGAGCTGCAACCCCCACACTGAGCTCCAACTCAGTGTTCTTCAATAAACATAATCAATTACAAAAGTAATAGCCATGTTACAAATGAACTTTGTAACTCTTCTACAAATTACTCTGTCAGATCTTCTATCCAGTTCACTGTCGGTTCTTTGCACACCCACTCACTGTTGCAACCTTATCTCCTGTTGCAACCTTACCGGTTCAACCTCTACTCCTTCTCTTCCAGTTCTTTCTCTGTCGGTTCTCTATTCACTTTGCTACACTGCTGCTCTCCATCGGTACTACACTCTGTCGGTTCTATGCTTGCCTTCTCTGCACTATTCTGCAACTCATCTTTGTCGGTATGGTCACTACCGGTTTACTCCTCTGTCAGACTCACTAGCTGACTGTTGATTGTCGATTGAACAGTTCAACCTGATCCTCTCACACACTCAGTCTCTCCTCTGATACTCATTGAGCACTTGACTGATTTCTTCTCACATACAGCAACACTCTCTCATTCAGCAATGACCTTCATCGATTTTGGCTTGCATATTTATCACTTGGTTTTACCGCCAAAAACCAATTCAAACTTCAGCCGGTTAGGGTTTCCTCATCGGCCTCGAGGCAAACCAAATCCAATCAAATCTCATTTGATTTGATCGCCTTGATTGATGAATTGTAACACATCAATCAACCCCGCCACTGTCGCGCCTTCCTGATCACACCTTCTATTTTTAGCAATCTACTTTTTAAACTATCAGTTGATTTCTTGGTTGATCACCAAGAATGGTTTTGCGGTTCCCTTCACCTGCCTCGATCTGGTCAAACAGTGTATGTTGGATCTCTATTGTTCGCCTGACCTCGAGCCGCAAACCTCTGCGACACATCCCGTGATCACACAGTCGACATAAATGTTGACCTATCACCATCTACCTCACCGCCTGATACTTCATCGACTTAACATGTCAACCTGTGCATGCATGCCACTTCACCTCCACGTGACCCCTTTGTCGGCATCCACCTTTGCTAGGTCGGTTATGTCGGTCCAGACAAGATCACTGACCAAATCCATTACCAGGTTCTTCCACCGAATTACAAACCCCTATCGGTTATACCCTTAACTGGTCTGTCATCACCTTGCACTCAGCTTCTCTTTCGATGGAACACTCAACCAGTCAACACACTTGCTAACCTACCTTATGCACATCTTCATTAGATGGAAGTTTTCTGCATCTGCACTTTGTCTACATTACCGGTGGACATACTTACTGGTAAACCCCTTTATGACACCATTTCATCAACCTTCAGTTGTTTCCATCTGAGGCATCTACATACTTGTTTCACTCTCTATCTGCAGTTGCTCAGTCTTGCCTTCTTCATCATCAGTCCGAACATCATCTCAACCGGTTTGTCAGGGTGACAAACCCATCACACTTTAACTGTCCCGGTACCTCATTATACCTTCCTTGTTGGTCCAGTGCATATCTTTGATTTCATGCACTTGAGGCATCCTTTTGTTTCACCGGTAGATCCGGTGTGAGCTTTCAATCACCTGCCTTTAACTCTTCTGACTTATCTCATATAACTATGATGCACACTTTGCATAATAGGAAATAAGTTCTACTTACCGGTGGTAGTGGGTCCTTGTCATCTACATCCTGCAATGCACTCATGTGGCTTCCCTGTTTGTGCAACATATCTTCAAACAGGAACATGTGATCCGGTTGAGGCACATTCACTGTCAGTCATCTCTTCAATGGTGACTGCATCATCATCTAGTGGGAGTCTTGTTATTTTACATCCACACGACATACCGGTGACTTGTACATCCTTCTCCTCCAGTGTTGATGTGTTTTTTGATAACATTCTGCCTCTTCATCACATTCAACATCCAAGCATCTTGCTTACCTCTGCTTGTACACTGGTCATAAGCTTGCCGATTGGCAACAACTCACTGTCAACACATCACTTACCAATTAACATCCTCTCCTTACCAGTGACAGACTATATCGATAACCTGTCCATATGTTCCACAAAAGTGAAACACTAACTTGTGTACCGGTGACTCCAATGGTCATTGTACTGAATGACATTATCTCCCTTACCTTACTGGTGATCTGCAATGCTAGGTGATATCAAAGACATCATATCTGGTATACATCAATGACAGTGTTGCACATACATCTCTTATATCGATAACCATCCTATACCAGTTGACATCAATGACAACACAATGCCAACAATATTATGTTACTTTCTTCAATTTTTGTATCATTTCTAGTTTATGTCTTACGTAGTGCTTTGAAGAAAAGATTGTGGGGTCTTATCAAACTACCCAATCTAGCAACCTTATATAGAAACAAATTTGAGACATCTTTTGTGCAACTTTAATTTGTATATTCATGCAATAAATGCCTCAAGAACAATTATATAAGTGGACTTCCTCATGCAATTATCTAGAACAACTTGCAAGCTAAATGCCTAGACTCTTCCTCATGCAATTATCTAGAGCAACTTGCAAGCTCTTTTCACCCACCTTGATGCTATTGATTGTTGTCTTTTAACATGATTAAATGTTGCATTTTATAGAGACTAAAACCTTGTGAGGCACCCAAATCTTATATTTCATTTTCCTCAACTTGACTTTTGAAATTTCTTCAAAAAGAATGTAATAAAAACATAGTTTTTCTTCCAAATGTGTTGGTAATGTTGTTTCATGATACCAAATGCCTTGCTACTGTGGATGCCTTTGTAGATGAATTAAATACTAAACCAATTTGTGCTCCTTTAGTAATTGAAGAGTCATTAATTATTTTTCAAGTTATTATTTTTTTCTTCAATTCAAAGTACCCTATTAGTCTCAAATTTTTGAAATGGAAGTCAAATCTTTATATATAAAAAATATATTTTATCTTTCAACACTCCAAAATATGCTCTTGAAGCTCCAACCTAAAACAAAAATTCAAAACATGAACATTAAAAAAGCAAATATGATGCAAGATTACTTGTGAACCTTGATGTTCCTACATCATAGTGGGAGCCTATGTGTAAGATATTAATAATTTTCTTTTGATGTTCTTTAATGATGCCAATTTTTTTTTTCATGCAAAATAATTTTTTTCTTTTGATGTTCTTAAATGATAGGCATATTTTTTTATGTGAATATTAGCACACTAGATTCTAAATTAAATATCCTCTATATTCATCCTACAAACTATATACGACTCCAAGTTTTCTTTTTATATAGTTCATTTCCATAATTTATCTTTCTATTTTATATTTCTCATCTATATTTTGTCAATAAAATAAATATAATATAATTGACAAGGACACACTTAAATGGGACTAAAATATTGTTCATTATTTTATCATAAATAATAATAATTTTTGCTTCTTTAGTATTATCTTGTATTCAATGTTTGGTTGAAATCTTAAACAATGATTAGTAATCAACTTTCCACATCTTTACATTTTGGTGAACCTAACATTTCACCTTATTCTAAAATAAAATAAATTCTTGCTATATTTGATAGTTTATTTATTGATGAATACTTTTCTATGTTAGATAATTATTTAGAATATTTTAATCATATTTCATTAGATTCTTCTCATAATATTTCTATTTCCAAAATAAGAAATACTCTAGTTAATGAGTATTTACGTCTCATCTTACCAACCTAGTCATCATTGCACCTAGTTATGAATTGATTTCTCTTCATCAAACAAACCATTCAACCTATAATACGGTAAACTTATATAAAATTATAAAATGTGGGGTGCTTGATCATCCGACCTTCTCATCCTACCATTACATTAAGGGTATCCCTAATTATCCCCAACCTTATAATTTGTTATGCACATTGTTCTATCACTTACATATCAAGTTGATTCCACTATCGACCTTCAAATGGTAAGAGATACATATAAGACTTGAAAATTTTGGCAATTTAATCCAACTTTAGAGAAGGGTATTGTGGATGTCTATCCACATATGTACTCCTTTTGGGATCATTATGTGTATAGTTAACTATGTTAAATTACATCAGCATACAAGACATCCAAATTTAGAAAAGGGCATTGTGGATGTCAAAAGTGTGATACACATATGTACTCCTTTTGGGACCATTATGTGTATAGTTTTTTCCTTTAGATAACAACTCTATCTTCATATAGCACCTCCTACCCTCAACCAACAAAAAGAAGAAACAAAACAAATATTGGCTTGAAATAGTATTGATTGACAAAGAAACAAAGAACATAAAGATTTATATTTCAAAATATATCAATGAATTATAATATTGTAATATTATAATTTATTATTTGTAAGAAGGTCGTCTCCTTAATTCAATATTGCAAATTTAATTTAATTTGTTTAGACCATTTCAATTATCTATAATCAAGTTTTAAAAATTTACAATTAAATAAAGAAAGAAAGATTTTGAACACAAATAACATCTTTCACTTTTAAGTAGAAATTAAAAAATTGATTGTTTTGAACTCTTTATTCCGTTTCAAACACAATTGAAAGTTTAGATTAAATTAAAATATCTAAATTTATTAATGTAAAAAAATAAAAATTATGCTAGTTATTTTATACAAATAATCTAAACTTTAATTTAATCCTAAATTAATAATATTTCAACCTCGTGTACCACAAAAAAATGCTCTTTAAAATCGCATATTAATAATATTATAATATTTTTAATGATATTCATAACTTAATAATTATTCTTATAATTTCTTATAAATAAAGATTTGTGACATCGCTACTTGACAATCATGTCCCGAAGACAGAGGTGAACGCATTGGCCTCTCATTTGTTTGAAGAAGAAGTATTGGTTGGTTTGGAAACAATCTTTAAAAATGCTCTTCATGGAATTGGTCAGCCATGGCCTGGGGATATGGCCCTACTCTCGGAGTAGGAGAAACTATTAATTTCTATGCTTTCCTCCTTGATCTTAAAGGCCCTGCTCTCATGCGGCATAGGGCCTATGCAACAATGGCATTCATATACCTCAAATGGAAGTTTCTGTCAGATGAACCTGAGAATCAAGACATAGAGGACGAATTTAGAGACTTTGCCATCATAAATGACATCCTCAAAACAAAAGAAGAACATGATTGTCCGCTTGCAAGGGAAGATGAACAAGATGCACAAGGGAGCCATGGTCGAGGTCGAACTGGTGTTAGAGGAAGAGGAAGGAGTTGGCTGTGAGACCGTGGTCGTGGTCTGAGTAGAGGGCAGCTCCACTTCAATCTGGGCTCTCTTGCCTAGGGTTGGAGTTGGAGAAATGAAGCTTAAAACTTTCAAATTTTCTCTGTTGTTTTGATACTCGTTGAAGTTTTTAAAATGTATGTAAGAATTAATGTGAAGTTGTCAGGACAAGAGCTCTGCTAGTAAGTTTTGATTTGTTGATCATAAGGACTGATTCTAGGTTGAATATTTACTTGTGAATTATCTATTTGAAAAAAAAGACTGTTATTGGTAGATTGAAATTTTGCTACTACTTTTGTAATCCTATTCACTTTCTATATAATATCAATCTAAGGCTATGTCATTTACCAACTAAAAAAATAAAATTGACATATCATTAAAAACAATAAATGAAACAAGACCAGAAACATATGACATGTATAACATTAATTCTATATGCCTCTACTTCGATTTTTTGAATGTTGGGTGAAATTTTGAGAAGGGTTTATGAACAAAATAAAAAGCGTGTCAATGAATTTAGACACCTTTAATTGAAAACTTGACAGATTCAATGTAATATTAAATTATTAATAATTATTAGACTCTGTGATAACGGGTGTGCCTTCTCTACGGGTCATCTTGCTTCGGACTAGTCTATTTCATGCCACAAAGGTGTTTCTACCAAGTGGAAGAATGCTACTACTGATCACTTAACAGTCAATGCTCTTGACTCTGCATCTGCTGGCTCTTCTCATGAGGTTGATGTCGATGTCGTGCCCCTCACGGCTACTGATGCTCCTGTTGCTCCTTTTGTGACATCATCTCCTGAGGTCCCCTCTTCTACTTCTCCTATTCTGCAACCACGATCCCCTGCTACTGGATCTGCTTCTGTTGTTGTTGTTTCATCACAACCTGCTGCTGCTCTACAACATCCTCCTGTTGCCCTGTTGCAACACTTTGTTGACACCTATGTTTGTAACTTTGCGGGGTCCCTTCCGGTTGATCTCTCTTTTGATGGACCTAATAACAACATCGCCTGGACTGTGGTTGCTCGCAAGCGGAAGGGGAAATTTTCTCCCCTGCCCCAAACCCCCCCTCGTTGGGGTTTGGGCGGTTCCCCCCCCCCCCCTTGAGTGGAGTCTTTTTTGATCTCCGATTGGATAGGATTCCTTGCTTGTCTGATTGTGTTTGTTTCTAACTGCCTTTGGGCTGTTGTTCTTTCTGCCAACATGATCTCTCTTGATGTTGCTTGTTGTCTGTTGATAGTTTTTGACTATGATAACGGTCAGTGCCCTGATTAACGCTGCTTTACTAATCAAAAACATGTGTGGCAAACATGCTAACATTTTTTCATACTTAATTAAGTAGTGTGTAAAAGATGTTTGCATTTAAGCCAGATAAAATATAAGTTGGATTTAATTAACCTAAAAATATTTAAGTAAATAAATGAAGGACAATAATTTATAATAAATTGCAAATATAGATATTAACTATATTATATATAATTTATACTCCGTCCATTCTGGATTAATACACTTCCCAATCCATTTAATGATGCATCAATATATTAACTGATTGTTTGAACCAAGAAAAAACAACACAAGTACTATAATACAAATTTCATATGTTTATACTTGTAAATCTATACTTATAAATCAACAATCAAGAAACTTATAGAGAATATGTTGTTATGCTGTGTCAAAATGCTTGAGAAACTTGACACCTAAACAATAGATTCTTCCATTGAATCTTCATGCAAAAATGGTATCTAATATTCCTAACAACGACCACGCGGAAACAAAAACTTCACTTTATGTGGTTTTCAAAATACTTACAGTGTGCAGGCGCTGTCTTCTGCAACAAGGTGAGAAGGAACAGCTGGAACAATATGACAGAAAAATGGAATGCATTTTTGTTTGATCTTCATCTTGTTTAAATAGAATTTTGCATGCACACCGTTTGTTAAAAAACTGCTACAAGTGGAGATGGATTCAGATACTTGCCTGTAAGATTGTGTAGTTGCTGACAAACTTGTCTCTAACAGCTGCATTTGGTACAAGAAAAATGCAGATAATACTATTTTTTTCTTTCAACTGCTATCCTTGTATGATCCCTTAGATTTGCATTATACTAAAAACCACAACTGGAGATTGATATAAAAACTTGCCTGTAAGAGGTGCAAGTAATTCAAATTTTGTTATCCTTATCTGAACCTTATATTGTTGATTATGCATGCCAACCATTACTCTTATCCTATCCTTAGACTGATGATTGCACCAACAGTTATACTTTTTGCTTTATACGGTAATTGAAACATTTGAAGAGTTTACTCTTGGCATTTTTGTTTATCTTTCACGAATATGTTGAGCTCCTACAGTGCTATCATTGTAGAGTTACACCTCTCGGCAAAATTACAAATAACATAACATATCATTTACTGAAGATTTTGCAAACGTGGGAGCAAACTATTGGGCTTAACTTTGGGGGAAATTCCATGGTTAAATGCACTTGAGTTGGAGTAGTACTAAGATGGGTGAACTCCCAAGAAGGCCCAATGCTTCACCTTTGCGAGCATCACCTAGATGCAATGAGTGCTAAGTGTACCATTCATTCTAATGAGAGATGGGTTCTTGTGAACCACTACTCATGAAACATGGGTCAATGAGTTTGACTCGAAAACTAAAACCACACAATTGAATCCTGCTGGCAATGTCATAATCATTTACTTGTTGCAATTTTTGCATTTGTCATATTTATTTTTATTTTCTTGTAGGGTTTGATGTCAAACCCAAATCACATGAAACATGGGTCAATGAGTTTGACTCGAAAAATAAAACTACACAATTGAATCTTGCTAGCAATATCATAATCATTTACTTGTTGCAATTTTTGCATGTCATATTGATTTTTATTTACTTGTAGGGTTTCATGTCAAACCCAAATCGCTTTTGCATTTTACTATTTCACTCAAGTTTCCATTTCAATTTTCATTAGTTACTGTTGAATGTTCAACGTGATAAATATGATTACTTGAATTTCAGCTTCTTGAAAATGTTAAATGACATTGACCGTTTGATTATAGTCTAAAAGCTAAGATACATTCTCTTCGTAGCAATCCCTTGAACATCTCCAAATCACACGGAGTTTTTCACCATTTTGAAATCCATGCAATAAAAAATATATAATGAGAATACCTGAAACAAGATCAATTAAATATCGATGGAAATTGTTTCAGAGATTAACTATACAATTCAAGTGCTCACCAAATCCCCTTCCAAGCACACCTTTCTCCGGAGGTGTAATATCTACCTTTTGCTTGGTACAATTGAAAGCAGGGTTTTCTCCATAATTAGAAATTATCTAGCAAGCTTTATAAGCCTAACAGAATCAGAACACCCAAATTTGAAGACTTTTCAATAAAACTGTGACAAAATTTAAGAAGACATTTCCATCTCCCACTAGTATGAAAGTTTGAAGCTAATGTTCTTATCTGTAAAATAAGATTTAATCTATGAAGAATGCATAATGGTTTTCCCTTTCTCAAGGAGGAATCTACTCTTTGGTGTTCCACATATGAAAATTCTCAGCCGTACCACCAGTAGCCAGTCGACAAAAAATCACGATGTAGAGATTCAAATACAGTCATTCTCAATTGCCAAAATGCAAAGCCACTATGCTAGCTTCTGGTAAAAAACAATGTAATCCCACATAAAATTTATGAATGTAGTCATAAGAGGCATCTCATAGTTCCTTTTCTTAAAATATCGTGAAAAGGAAGAAAATTAATGAGAACCAATAGGTTTAATGGCATTACGCATTCTATTAAGAGCAGTTTTGATGCGTTCCTTCAGGTTTTCATTTTCACAAGCAACAGTATTGTTTGCATGGTCTACTATGGCCATAATCCCATCCACAGATACAATCAGTTTTCCTTCCTCTTCCTTAACGTCTCCAAACAAAGAAGAAAACAACGATTGGATTATTTTACTAAAATCCTTCTCTACCTTGCCTTCCTTTAAATCCGAATCAGGTGACTTTGCCCTGGAAGACTCTGGATTGAAATTCATCATCATTACAATAATGGAGTCCGACACCATATCACTTATGGGATCAGACACCCACTGTAACACTACATAATCTGCTCCTTCTTGCTTCACTGTAACTTTGTCATGGACTTTAAGAGTAGGAACTTCATCATTTGAAGTTTCTACACCCTCGTACAATTGTTGGAGACGGTTCTTAAGTACAGAGAAAGCTCCCTTATATGGGATTGATAGTCGCTGTGTAACAGTTCCTGTTGAAAGCTGAGTGAATACATGAAGATCTTCAGGAGCCACTATCTGGTACGTGAAACCTTTTCTCACCAGTAAACCACTCACTTGATTGCCTTCTTCAGGTGTCTTTTCTGCTAACCTACCTATTGCCTTTGCCGTTTTTTCAGCATTAAAAGGCATCTCTACTGTCTGACAGTTTTTTGGTGACAAAACCCTCATATTTTGATCTGCAAACTGAGAAAGCAGCTTCTGTTTAAGGCGTCCCATCTCATTTGCCTCTCCATGCACAAGAATTATGTTAGGTGGACGTAGCTCATTTAAAAATGCACTTGTCTGGCTGAAATCAGCATGAATGAGCTGAAAAGGAAATATAGTGGACCTGCATATTTAATGGAGCTTGTAAACCATTCATCAATGTCACCTCCTTTGGTTCATTCATGATAGTCTTTGCCAGCGTACCCTCAACGACATACCCAGGAATCACACATGCATTCTTCCTATCATGACACCAAATATCAAAGAGCTGCCTCGACAAACCACTCTGCAAGCCACCTGGACTAGCCATGACTACTGAAGGCCCGTCATCCTCAAAGTTCTCAATGCTTTTCAGAGGTAAGATGTGTTTAAAATCAAATGGATTTGAACCTTCAAATTGAGTACGAATTCTATCATTCATTGCATTGATGTATGTTTGATAAACAGCCATGCACCTTTTTGCAAGAGGAGACGCATAATAAATGGGAATATTATGGAGCTCCGGATGTGCTGCCCAATATTCATCAAGAATCAATAGAAGCTCTTGAGCACGACCCAACGCAAATGCAGGAATGAGTACCCTTCCACCCTGAGACACAACACTGTGTACAACATCAGTGAATCTTTTCTCTCGGACAGCTCTAGGCTGATGAAGTTGCACACCATATGTCGACTCAATTATGCAAACATCAGGGGAGAACGGTGGAGTCTCAGCAGCACGAAGGTGACGATCTTCCTCACGGGAGTAATCACCAGTATATAATACACGCACCCCTGCAATGTCAACCATGAACATTGCTGCACCAAGGACATGCCCCGCCGTGTAACACCAGAAACGGATGCCATTCACCTCCTGGGTCTGGTGGAAATCAATTACCTGAGCATACAGCAGCTTCAGATTGATTAGGAAAAAATTAAAATCCCTGAAGTTTTCTACAATAAAACTTTGCATCACAAGCACCACAAGTATGATATCATCTCAGAAGCGAATGAAGACCAATAAAAATTCACCTCAATTTTATCCATCGATCGAAGAATGTCTTGTTCATCAAATAACATATCTTCCACAGAAACCTTGCTTACTTTCACATAATCGGAAAGTAGAAGTTTGTAAATAGCTTTGGTTGCATGCGTCATGAATACCCGCCCATTAAAAGTTGTCTGCATATCACTGATTGATTAATATTCTTAGATGACCCAAAATTAGATACAAGCAGACCAAAGAATAATTGTCTCGATTGTAGGGATATAAATGAACCTCACCTTCTCCAAAAAATAAGGAAGAGATGCTGCATGATCCAGATGGAAACTGCAAGAAAGCATATTATATCAATCCAAAGAAAGAGCATTCCATCATATTAATCAATCCTCGCTAGAAAAGAATAGAATTGAAATATTGCAGCATCTTCCCCTAATTTTGAAGGCAATACTTCATATTCATATATAAAGCATGTGCATTTCATGCAACTGCAGACTAAATTAGCACAGAAAATGAACCTTTTAGCATAGAGTTCAAAGATGAAAGAAAGCAATCTGATCAAAATAACAGGTTATATTGCAGCCAATTCCAAAGTATGCTGATGCTTTCTAAGTATGTTTTTAGGTTGTCTAGGTCACAAATATTTTGTTTGCAGAATGAATCCCTTATAGAGAAAATATTGTATTGCCACAGTTAGAGGATTTCAAGGCAAAATGATTATGCCAAACTTAACAAAACAACAAATTATCTCCATTGGTCATGATAATTCACCTAGGATCTCATGAAATTTAAGCTTGTATGTAATCAATGGAGTGGTATTTAGAAAACTCTACAATTGACGCTCTAAGATCATACTTATACAATTCTATTCAAGGAACACAGGCACACTACATTGCTCTTCGATGGTCCCTGCAAAAGAGATTACCCCAAGGAGGCAGACAAACATTTACATCAAGTTCACTGAAATTTCTCAAGATTTGTATGATCACATCGATCTCTACCCATATATATTACTATTTCCTCAATTGTTCTCTTTATAATATAATTTCAATATTTTGCATTTCATTGACAGATACATTTAGTTTTTTTTAGCTTCCAGCTAGATTTCCATTTTTAAATAAGATATTTTCAAATAACTAATGAGCCATGATTTTGGTTAACTGTCTTATCTCATGTTCAGGCAATAAGCCTTTAATAAAGAAGATATGGCACCACGAAACATACTTTACAATCACACAATTTCAATGCAAGTGGACTAAACCTTACCTTACTGATTATGAAATATTTCAACATAAGCATTTCAACCAAACATGACAATCTTGTGAAACAGAAGCTGGTAAATAAATAAATGACCTAACCTCAAAGATAGAAGCAAACGTTAATGGCTTTTACGATATATCCACAATACTTCCTGTCTAGAGATGCTGTGGAATCAGCTTGTAGTTACTGGGCACTAGAAAAAAATCTTCCTTAATGAAAAGACTCATTTTAAATCTGTTCTGAAACAGAATGAAAAATTAGCACAATGAATTTCATATGGCTTCTCGTGCATAAACCTGAAGGTGCAAATTGTATTACCTACAGTGAAAATACTTGCTTTCCATTTGTTATGGGATATAAAAGTTATGGTTGTGCCTTTCTTTAATATGCACTTCAGTTATCCGTTTCTATTCTTCTAGTGTTAATTTATGCTCACTGTGGCAGCAGTAGATCTTAGCCCAGTAGACAAGGCCCTAGTTATTTGTGACATTTTGTTAAGTTTGGCATCTTAAAGAACAAATTTAGAAAAATTTCCATCCAGTACCAAGAACATCAAGGAACTTCTCTTGGACTAAATGGTCCAGGAGTGAATGGCATTTCAATCCCAAAGACTACCTGACCAATACCCTTGTTTGTAACTTGTCCATATTAAGAAAGTTCACTGAGAACCCAGTCGTACCAGGGATATTCCTGGAGAGAACTCAATACCTTTAACTTAGAAAGCAATCCCCAGATAACTTAACATCCAGGAAACCAATCTGGGCGCAAGCCATGATGGTATTAACGAACTTAATTTCTCTCAATATTGCATATAGAAAGTTTTGCAAGGAAAACAACAGGATATGTTGGTCTAACCGTGCACAACCTTATCCTGTTCGTAGCAATTCAGCCACTTGATGATCAGGTCACTAAAGTTATTCACATGGTACACATTTTTCCTTGAGGTCAGAAAAAAGCATCAAGTTAGAACAGATCTCCCCAAATTTCACATGATCTGCACAATTCTAACAACAGAGATCCCACTAGTTCCTGACAGGTACCAGCCAGCTACAGTTACACAAAGAAGAGGTCTATGAAGATGCTATATGTTCTGCATGATACTAACAATGTGAATCCCACCAGTTCTTGACAGGTACCAGCTACCCTCAGTAATTGCACTTCAAGTCACAAAACTGCTTTCTATGTATTCTTCATACAAATCTGCATATGTTCTTCACATACAAATCTGCCTCATATAATAGTCTCCTACACTCACACACACACACACATCTTGTATAGACTTGTTCTAACTCTGTTTTAGTTCTCCCCAAAAATCTGCTTATAAAACCTTTTCAAATTTGTTCATAAATCATATCTCAATCTGCTCATGATCCCCCTTCTGATCTGCTCATAAACTCTGAATATAATTCACTCAAATCTGCTTCAGTGACTACCAGCATATTGAAAGATATTGCATTGATTTCTTCTTCAAAACTGCATATACTCTCCTTTGCTCGTTTGCTTGTCGATCATCTATCATCATAAATCTGATTACAAATCTTTCATATATATTTATGCTATTAGGATCTGCTAAACTCAAAATGATATTACATTTCATTACTTACTTTTTAACCTCCCTTTCTACATTATTTTTGTACCACTCCATTATATCACTTCTGTTTAATATTAATCACTGATTTTCAATATATACATGGGCGCTCCTTTTGCAGTAACTAATAGTAATTGTTGCCCTTTTGTGAATAAACAAATTGTAGCTTTTGAATCGCTACATCTTTTGTCTTTTGTATTATTTTGTATAAAGTGGCATTTGCCTTTTGATTCCTCAATCGCTGCCTTTCTAACAGTAATAATTTCTCTCTTTTAATTCCTTATTGCTGCCTTTTACTTGCATATTAGATAGGACAAATTTTGTCTTCTTACAAATTGGTGATGTATTTTGTTCATGGGATCGCTGTGTTTTATATATCTTAATTACTGCATTTACCTTTTAATTGTTGTCTTCAGCGCTGCATTTAATCTTGTGATTTTATCGCTGCTCTTCGTAAGATATATTTAATGCATACTTAAGCATGGAAAATTTGAAATATCAATGTTACTCGAACCAGCAACAATTTCTTGCTGTTTACGATGACATTCATACATGCTTTTCCACATTTTCACCATCCCAGCAACCAGATGACATTCATAAAATCCATAGCTTGAAAGTCAACCATATACCTTGCATGAAGATACATTCAATACTTGTTTGATAAACCTCGCTATATCCAACTCCAATAATACTTGGAAGAGCAGCCCCTGCATATAAATTTTGGTGACATTATACTCTCTACATAAACCTTTTTTTGGTTGCTCAACAGTTGCATATTGTATGAATGCAAAACCTTTATTCTTCTGAGTTGTAAAGTTCCTTAACATCCATGTCTCTATGATTTCACCACATACTTTATTCAAATCCAATCTCTCCTTTGACATCAATGACAATACCAATGATATTATTCTAACAATTTTGCTCCTACACTTGAAAGTGATCCTGACATCAATGACAACATTTCAAACATATTGTGTAGCTTCTACTCTTGAAAGCCTTTTGTCCATCATGTTTTGCTGATTGAAGGCTTCTTGCTTGCAATCTAGGTGGCTTCTAATCATTCCAATCTATTGGACCAAAAAACAAGTATGTTTTAGTAATGCATAATGCCAACTTCAACCCTCTTCTTGCACCAGAGTGGACACTCATTGATCACCCCCGAGAAAGGATAGGTGAAGGTGAACTTCGATGGGGCTTCTTGGGGAAACCTTGGACCCTCGAAAGTCGGATCTGTCACTTGTGATTAGGAAGGAAGAATTTTCGCAATGGAAGCGAGGAAGCTCCCAGATGGCAAAAATAATGAGGCTAAGTTCCAAGCGGCCTAGATTGGGATACAACAATGCAAATAGTTGGGTTTCAAAAAGGATCATTTAGAAGGGGACTTGTTAATAACTATTAATGTGATTCACTGAAGAGAGACGCCAAATTGGAAATTATAAAAAAAAATCCACATATTTAGTGGAATAATTAGGACATTATCTAATTATTTAATCAATTAGGTCCTTTAATTACTTTATTCACTTAAAGATAAACTTAGGTGCCTTTTGCTTTAATTTAATTAGGCTAATAATAGCTTAAGTTGTCTCATTCATTATGATTGTGACACTCGGCGCTAGCAAATTTAATCTTGCTTTAGGGTTTTGCAACTAGGATTTCAGTTATCCTTTCATAAGGATTCATTCATTCATTGTAATCATAATCTTTTGTGCAATCAATGCAAAATTCTCAAGTTGTGTTGAGAAAATTATCCTTGCTTGATCTTCTTTGTGACAGGTGTGCTTGCAGAAGATTCTTGGCTTGTGAGGTTGAATCATCAACTTCTACATGGTATCATATGTAATGAGGTTTTTGGGGTCTGATAATTTCATTTGAGGAGGCATCATGGGTTTTTCTGTTCATCCTTCTATTATCAACCAAGCAAAGGGCAATTATCAGTCTTGGCGAAAGGGCATTTTGACACATCTTAGGTAGCTTTATTTTTTTCCTTGTCTATATGGCCTCATCCCTCAACCAGCCTCAGAGAGGGGTAAGCATGCTTGAAGGATCATTAATGATCATGTTATAGGACTGGTCGATTCTAGTGTTGATGATGACACTATATGTGCTTTATTCGACATTGATTGTCTCCACACACTTTGGATTCGCCTTTGGGAGATCTGTGGAGTGTCATGACCCCGTCTTGATATATCTCCATCACACGAAAAAAGAAGCGAAATATGCGCATATCAATGTACAGCAATATATGTAGAGTAGCGATTGTATTACTAAAGCAGAAATGACAAATTCAATATTAATAAACAGCTATTTGTTATGTATAAAGCAGCAGCAGTCTTGTTTTACAAAGAGCAGTTATAATATGCAGCCAATTTAATTTAATAAGTGCAACACATATGACAGAAAGAATAAGACAAAAACATAAAAGACAAAATAGAGATAAGAGAAAATAAGAATAAGACAAAAATCATATAAGACAATCATTCCCTTGATTAACAATCTGAAGTATTAACAAATATTTAAACAAAATATATCCAAAAATATTTATGAGAATTGCTTCATACCTTATGTTTATTACTTCATACCCTACGTGGATGCTTCATGTCTTACATACTTTTTATGCTCCATGCTTCATGCCTTCCATGTGTGTATGTATCTTATGCGACTGCTTCATGTATTTTCAGCATGAATGCTTTTTGTTGAATGGATGCTTCATATCTTAAATGCTTCAACGTGATTACTTCATGTGCATGTGTGCTGTAATGTCCCCATCTTAGTGATGATGCATTTAGTGGTCCATTGACCTTTTCCGGAGACCAGTAGGCTATGTGGAAAGGAGAATTAGGGTTTCCAACTTCTGTGGAGTTCTGCACGAGCTTGTTAGGTTTAGTTAGGAGGGAATTCTTCAGTCCTGCTTGTGGTTTCCTTCTAGGTTTTCCATGAACTCCACTGTGACATACAGTTGACTCTTTGATGAAATGTGAACTTACTATTTATAGTAAGTTAGGGTTTGGCTGTCTGGATGGTGCAGTTTTACTGAGCTTTCCAAGCTCTTTCTTTGGGTGAGAAGACCACGATTTTCGAGGCAGTATTTCATGACTTACTATTTTTAGTAAGTGGCAGTTTGGACATTTCTATTTTTGGCAGTCTTGGATATGGTCCTGATCCAGCGCAGTTCAGTGGTCTTCATTGCTCAACTTCATCCTTGATTTTGTGATAATCGGTGTTAGGGGTAAATAACTTATGTTAGTAAGAATAATAATTATAATTGTGTTTATGTTGTGTTTATGGTTATGTTGCGTTGCTGAGAGGTTCCCGTCGGGAGTTGGTGACAGTTGGCAACTTGGCCAACCGTCGGGTCTATATATTGTTTGGATGGAACCTCGGCAGGGGAGATTATGTATGGATATATTCTGGATCAATCAATAAAGATATAACTCTTCTGGTCTAGTTGTTTATCATTATTACTTATCCTGTGTTATCTGTGAGTTTGACCAACCTTACATTAAGGACCAAACATTTTGGCGTCGTTGCCTGAATGAACCTGGAGATAACTATGGCAGCAAGAATTAATGGGTCGGCCATTCAACCAGCAATTAATTGTCATGGACAGCGACATGCACGAAGAGAGTACCGCGGAAGAGGCATGAGAGGATCAGTTGACGACAGACTTGGTAGAGTTGTGGGACGTGTCAATCACGCAGTACGTGCTAAGAGAGGCTCAGGAGAGAGCCGTCTCGAAAGGCACGATACGTGGTGAACTCACTGTCAGTGCTCCCGTCTTTGACCTGCTCGGAAGTATTCCAAGGTTTCTCACCAAAAATCTGATTGCACTTCAAGACCGAAGGGAGGAAACTGCACGATAACTCCGTTGGCAACAAGTACTCAGAAGGTACGAGGAGTGGAGCTGTAGGGAGGAAGAGGAGAGGGGGGCTAGTCGACGCCATACCTCTGGCACTTGATGCGCCTACGGCCAAACAAGGACAAACGTAACACTGCCACCGAAGGAGTAGACGAGGGAACTGTACGGAGATCTCTCCGCATAAAAGAACAGGCCGTCCAGAGACGACAGCTAAGGGAGGTTGCCGACTCGAAGAGCCCAGAGAAACACAGCAGAAGTCGGAGTGTGAGTCGGAGTCGTAGTCGGGAGAGACAAAGGCCGTGTACGTGGAAGGAGTTGGCCGAGGTCGCCAGGAACTTGCCACTTCCAAACGTAGTGGAGGAAGATCTCGCCGACCAGGCCCCACACTTGACGTCAAGTGAAGAGGACTCCAAAGCCGAGTCGCAAAGCAATCCGTTAGAATATTTTGAACAAGGAGAGGAGGTCGTACGAGACCTGCACGAAGAGATCGCCACTATATTTGAAGCAACATTATCTGGCATCAGGAATTTGTCCTTGTCAGAGGGCATCAAAATAGGAGGGTCAGATCCAAAAACCCCAAAAAGGAGGGACTATAAGAGCGAGGGTGACCAAAGTCCTGTGGACAGGGGCCCAACCAGATCAAGAGCATACGGTACCTCCCGGACACATAATACCTTTCCGACATATAGTCACTTCCAAGCGCTACATAAAACCCTCCAGGCAAGAACAATGGCACACACCCCAAAGAAACAAAAGCTTCCAAAATTCATGGGTGACGGGTCGGAGGACCCCGTATGGCACTGTAAGACATGCATGACCATTTGGGAGGCAAATGGCCAAGACGAACGAGATTACTAGTTGAAGGCATTTCCAGCCACTCTGCGAGGAATAGCCATTGACTGGTATACGGACCTGGATTCCCAATATAAAACGTCCTAGAACAGTCTGAAGAAGGCTTTCGAAGAGGAGTTAAAAATCCTACGGGACGACAATGAAATTGTGACGGAGATTTACAATACCAAGCAGGGAAAAAGTGAAAGCGTACGGGCATATAGTAGAAGGCTGAGGGAACTACTCAACAAAATGGAGAACCAGTCGGCTGATGGCCTCAAGAAGAGATAGTTTGCTGAAGGATTGGTACCATCCCTCAGACGGAAGATGAAGGTGGTCCCCCTGCCCTCGTATGATGAAGCATACAACCGTGCGATGGATATTGAAAGCGAAAATAAGACATCCCGAGGGAAGCGTCGGGTGAGCGTTGGTGATAGTACAGATGAAGACAGTGATGGGGAGTCCAAAACCATGCAAGCACTCCGAAGGGATATGATGAGGATGATGAAAGAACTAAAGGCTAACAAAGAAGGTGGCAGTGAAGGAAGGGAGCTATGGTGCACCGACTGCAAGACAAAAGGACACACTAAGGGGAGTTGTCCCTGCAAGGTCTTCTGTGACATTTGCCAAGTAATGGGACATTCCATTAAGGAATGCTCGTACATCTTAAAAACACAGAACACACAAGTGCTCTACGCCCAACCCGACCAAGTCACACCGCCAACGACACCTCCGAAGCCGGCAGCAAACTCTATCACCTCTCCTAGAGGGTACAAAAACAATCGGCGGGGTAACAATGGTCCAATAATAACACGCCAAGGACTAGAATTCAATACGACGCGAAGGGACGACCCATGATTCAATGCAGAAAGTGCAATGAATGGGGTCACTTTGCGTGGGAATGTCAAAACAGGGGTGACGCAGGAAGTTTGTTGTGCAAATGGTGCGGTCCAGGGAATCACGAGGACATAGATTGTCTGAGGCGAAAAGGGGTGAATATGTTGGAGGTGGAAGGACCGAGGGAAGGCGTATTGGCAATCACAAGATTGCAAAACAAAAAAGCGATGTATCCTGACCCTCGCACGGAGAAGGAAAGAGTCCAGGAAGCCAGGGCGAATATCGAGTGGGCGATGGCAAAAGAGCGGAGGGCCTCGCACCCAGCTGCCAGTGCACCACTCCGGTCAGGATCGGAGAAAATTATCATTAAGCAGATGTTAAAGACCAAAATACCCGTACGGGTATCCGACCTTCTAAAGACCATGCCACAGTTGAGGATGGCCCTGACCAATGCAGCCGGTAACACCACCGTCGGCCAAGAACACCGGACGATCACAAAACCACATAGTACGGCTCCGGTGGAGGAACCTGGTATGAACGCCATGGACCCTATGCTACTCACAGTAAGCATTGGACGAAAACCTGTCGTGGTGGAGATGGACATAATGGGACAAAAGCTCACAAACACCATTGTGGATGGCGGGTCCAGAGTCAACATACTACCGGAGGAAACGTGGAGAAGCCTTGGCAAGCTTGCTCTCTGGCCACCAACATTCCATCTCGTCGATGCATACCAACACGGTATCGAACCTCTCGGTACTCTCATGGCACAAAAGGTAGTGATCGGGACACAACGATTCCTTCTGGACTTCATAGTCATCCCATTGGAAAGAAAAGTGTACGACGCCCTCTTGGGAAGGGGATGGTTGATCATGGCTAGAGCCAATCATAACTGGAAGAAGAATACACTCTCAATTGAGAGTGACAGTCATAAGTATGTAATCGACCTAAGGAATCAATCCGTCAATGAAGAGCTCGCGTCATTCGACTCCGACTTGGAGGATTCAAATAGATGGGAGTGGGGTTCTGTTGATGTGTCTTTTGTACACGACCAAACACGGAATAAAATACCTAAAGGTATCTTATCCTCTCTTGAATAAAGCTTCCCTGAATGCTGAAGATCTCGCAGAAGGATAAATCGGAGTAGCTCCAAGGTTCTAATATGTAGGGTCTCTACGTGTGGATAAGCTTCTCGCGGTATGATGTGATTTTGCTAGAATCACAAGGGGACTTACACTCGATGACCTGAGCGTCTGATTTGCTTTGGATATTACTGGAACGTGGAATTTCATTGGCCCTTGATTTTGAAAAAGGAAAAAAGGATAAGGGTTGAAACGGGATCTATTTCTAACACTAAGAATGTAAGAGCAATGGATGACCTTTGATGAAACTCTAACTAAGTCTTGCTTTGACATGCTAGGATCATCTCCACAAGGTTAGTGCGATCTTCTAAGGATGGCTTTATGATGTTTAGATCACCGCTACAAACATAGATACCGTCAGGTTGATGCATATCAATGAAGAAGCGATAATTGAAGTTAAGCTTAAGCTGAATGATTCCAGTTGACTACACAAGGCAAGTTTGCAATCAACAAACTGCTAGTAGTATGGAAATACAAATTTCACCATCGATCATACACATTTCTTCTACTCATCTAATAACATGAAATCAAATTTGAGAAGTATAGAGACCACGCAAATTGTTGAATCGACACATTGAATTCACCATTTCTTCAATGAAGTTTACAAGTCTTTTGCAACAATGTCTTGGCAACAATCTTTGCCTTCTCTTTCTACTCTACTCTAAAATGCTACGAATTATTGACTATTCTCTCTAACTATTTCCTATTCTTTGACTATTAACCTTCACAAATGAGGAGCCAAGGCTTTATATAGAGAGCCCTTTACAGATTGACGACTCTGATGGACTTAGAATCAATGGCTAGGATTACAAGATAGAAACTCTAACTAGGGTTTGTCATAACAAACTTCCTTAGCCAATGAGAAAATTACATTCAATGTGTGGACCAATAGGAAGCAGGGGTAGGTACACCGAAGTTTGTGCCGCCTCCGATAAATTAGGTACATTGAATCTGGTCCTGCTGAGGTGGACCAATCCGACCGAATGAATGATGACTAGGATGCCACCTTGTCTAATGCTTGTGACTTGGTTGATCTTCCTTCATCCTTGATGTACTTTGATGAAAAGCGTACCCCCTTGACTCCCATATGCTTGATGAGGCCTCCTTACTGTCAAGCTTTCCTTCTTCTTTGATAATTCATATTGCTTTGAAGTGCTTGTAAAGCCTTTCTTTGTCATCTTGTGGTTCCTTTGTGTGGCGAAGTGAAGGTTTTGGAGATAGCTGGCTCCTTGAACACATGTAGTTTTCCAAGGCTTCAAAACACCTCGAGTCCTCCTCCATGCCTTTGCAGTGTCCTTGATAATGATGGACTGGAATAGGTCATCCTTGCCCAGGCTTGATCTTCTTTTATCTGCAAAATAAACCAAAGGATGATTAAGCACATATGACATATTCATTTCAACATAGCATTTTCTACCTTAAATCATTAATGAGAAGACACCAAAATGGAATTTCGCTCAATATCCTCTCCAAGGATAGGCCCTATTAGATTTTTGCTCTAGACCCTTTGGAAGGGTCAGGAGCAAATTTTGACAAAGTTGCTCAATCAAACCTCATTTTCAACATTACTTCACCAAGATCAAGTCATTCACCTCCAAAATTGCCAAGGAATAGGTTTTGCTCAAGGACCTAGGCAAAATATTAGACCACTTAGGAGTTTCGCTCTGGACCCTTTGGAAGGGTTAGGAGCGAAATTTGCATTCTTGGTTCAAATTCTTCTCACTTTGTGACCACAACTTGCTCAAATGCATGCCTAAGGATGTTTCTAATCTCAATCAATACTAGGCTTGATGCAAAATTGGGAGCAAAATAGAGGTTATTAAGGATTTCGCTCTGGACCCTTTGGAAGGGTCAGGAGCGAAATTTGCATTTTAGGATAAATTCTATCATGTCTCTACTCCAAAATGCCTTCCAAGGCAAGCATATGCTATCTTTCTCTTCACCAAAGCCTAGGAATCCACAACTTGACCTTCATCATGAGCAAATTAGGTGAAATTGAGAATTTTGCTCTAGACCCTTTGGAAAGGTTAGGAGCGAAATTCTTGACTTGTTTGTTTTCTTTCACCAAGGTCTATCCTTTTCACTCTCTATACTTGGACTCTCATCTTTGGATCTAGTTTTTGGAGGATTCTTCAATTTTCCAGACTTAGTCAAATTTCAGGATCAGGATGACATTCCAGACTTAGCCAAATTTTAGGATCAGGATGACATTCTAGATTTAGCCAAATTTCAAGACATTTTAAGATTGGATGACATTCCAGACTTCATCACTCACCAATTTGACCTAACTTAGATCTTCAAAGATGATATTCACTCACCAAGCTTCATTGACTTCTTGAAACTCAAACAAGACACAATTAGCAACAAGAGCAAAACTTTGACCTAAGGAAGACTTTCAAAGATGACCCTAACCCGGAGCATCCACCGACTCACCCTTTAGCTAAAACAGAGCCTGCTATCTTAGTGATCCCTCTAGCAACACTCAACATGCAAAGGCTAATAGACAAAACCCTAAAAGACCTAGAAAAACAAACCCCAGAAAGCAAAAAGTAGGGGTCCCCATTTACAATGGGCCGATGTGTGAATATGTCACAACAAGTTCTGAAGGAGACAGAGGAGGGAAGGAACCCAGCGAGGAAGGAATGCTGGAATTGGACGGATGCTCTGAAGATGGAACTAGTTCATTGGTCAGACTCTTTCATTGGCAGATGGAGGACTACGAGGTCTTCCACCCGGAGTGCCACATGCTACAAATATGCAAGATTGGGGAATCAAGCGGCGGTATGGAAGAGCAGTCATTTCCCCTGGAGTACGGTAGGTACCAGGAAGGGATGGTACGGGTGGATGTCACACCAGCACATCGGTTTGAACGAGATAAACCTACTGCAAAGAGGAAATTAATGGAGCACCTTAGTAAAAAGAAGAGAAGAAATCGAAGCAGACTTGGCAATAGGACGAAATCAAGAAGAAGAAGACAAGGATTTGCACGGCCAGGCACAGAGGAGAGATTAAATTCGTACAATGTACGGATGAGCGCAAGGAGGCGTGGAAGGAACCAGTGGTTGATCCGTACGACATACGGATTGCTTGAACAGAGGCGCGTGAAGACCAAGCATCGAATCCGTACGATGTACAGATTGTGCGTACGGACGTAGCAGAAGTCGAGGCGAGCAAGGTACAACGAAACATCTCGTACAGTGTACAACGACAACATACCAATGCACCATATGATGTACGACGATCACACCTACCCCGTACGGTTTGTGTCGATCAGAGCGAACCAATCCGTACGACGTACAAAATTTACAGCACAGCGTACAACAATCATAGCAGAATAGTTCGTACGGGGTACATTGCAGACTGTATGGTAAGTTGAGAAGTCTGTACAACACCGTACGACTGTCGATGCAGAGGAGAAGACTGTACGGACAAGAAGATGAAGATTGTACGGAGGCCGACACAGGGAAGTCCATACACACAGGGAATAGACACATAAAAATTGAAAGCATTTGTTGGAAAATTTGTGCCATCCGTACAGAGTTATCTGCAGAGTTTGCAAAAGTTGAAGAGGTTGTACAGTCAGGAGAAGGAAGTGTACGGACCAATCCGTACGGTGGAGAGGCATCAACTAGTATAATGGTTCGTACCAATTGGCGAATCACACTGGCAGACCGTTATAATAACGGCCAAGGACGGGAGAAAGACAGGAAAACAGGGCAAAACAGTTGTAGTGCAACCATGACAGCTACAGATCCAGCAGTAGCAGCAAGAAGGCCAAAATCAGGCCAAAAGTGCAGAAGGATCCAGAGGGGATCACGGCAGAGAATGTAGCCTTTGAGAGTGTGACTGGCAGTGAATGTCGTACCTAGTGGGAGGAAACTTCCCTCGACCATGTGATAAAGGATTCCCTCATAAAAGCTCAGGTGGACCATGCCATCCAAATGCCCACATTTAACATCAAGGATTTTGAGCCAGTGCTGGGGACTATGGTATCTGGATACAACCCGCAGGAAACGGCTTCCATTATTCAGTTCCAAGGATGCACGATACGAGTTTCATTCAAACCAGAGGACTTCAGGAGGGCATTTGGCATACCAGAGAAGGGGGCATTTGCAACGAAACCAACCAAGAAGCTCACCAAGGAAAAAAAGAAATGGCTGATGGATTTGGTATGCAGGGATGACCTCACAGAGGAACAATGGAAGAGTACGAGGGTACAGTTCACACCTCCGAAATTATCCTTGGCACACTTGGTACCGCACGAAGCGCTTACGGTGGCCAACCCCGTGGGAGACGTACGACCAGTAGGGGTACTATTCCGAAAAATCAACTAAGGAGAAGCACCAGCACAACAGTAGGTATCATTACCACAGATCAGCTTGGATGTACTTGCAGCAGAAGCCACGAAGGGTACCAGTACGGTAGACCAGACAGTGGCAGGAGAGGTTGTACTAGGAAAAGACATAACGGCGGAGCAGGAAATTGGTACGGTATTGTTGTGACCATTTCACACATCGCCCCATCAGAATGGGGACCCCCTCTTTTTCTTGGGTTTTTGCTTTCCCTTAGTTAGGTTTTCTCTCTGCTTGCTAGGTTTGGAGTGAGTGAGTGGTCGCCTGGGCTGGCTAGATTAGGGTTTATCTCTGAAAGCTCGTATTAGGGTTTCTTTCAAGCTGAGTCTAGCCTAGTTTTGGGAGGTCATTAGATGTGAATCGAGATGGTTAGATCAAGAAAGAGGGTGAATAGGTCTTAGGTTAGGGTAGGTCTGGATTGATGGTTTTCTTATCAGAGTCCACTTTTCCTCCAGGTCCGAGTCGATTGAGCAAAGTCAGTGGTCAGAGAAAGATGGAAGTAGAGATTTCAGAAATTGATGATCAAATGCACTTGATGATGATTGAAGGAGTTTTGGAAAGATATGACCTAGGTTGTTGACTTTTGAGGCGTAACTGGGAAAATTGATACATGTTTCACCTTGAAGAAGAGTTTGTAGACGTTGAAATGATGAAAGCCGGCCTAGGAGGAGATTTTCGCTCTTGACCCTTCCAAAGGGTCCAGAGCGAAATCTTCCTTTCTTGCCTCCCTTTGGCCCTGAAAACCTAGTTGGACCTTGCTTAGACCAAGTTGGATGAGGAATTGTCTTGATTATGAAAGGAGGAAGATGATTTGATCAAATTGGGAAGAAAATGAGATAAACAAGGTGATAAACTAGCCAAGAATAGGGATTTCGCTCCTGACCCTTCCAAAGGGTCCAGAGCGAAAATCCCCTTAAACATCAAATTCTCACTTGTCAAGGCCAGGATCATAGTTTCCTTAGGCATAGTAAGGGCAATTTGATACGTTCTAGCCCTGGGGAGTGATTGATGATGGATGAGATGAAGGATTTTGGTCAAGAAGATGAATTTCGCTCTTGACCCTTCCAAAGGGTCCAGAGCGAAATTCTTGAAAACTCTCAATTTTCCCTTGGCTAAAGTCAGGATCTTGATAGAAAAGCATGAGGAAGGATCTATATTTGCCTCCCAAAGAGAATTGGAGTTGAAAAGGTCAAGAGTCAAGCCCAAATTATGATTTTCGCTCCTAACCCTTCCAAAGGGTCCAGAGCGAAAATCTTTGTAGCCCACATTTCCTTCCCAATTTTGGCTAAGTGTTGGTTTCTAGGGCATGTTTGAAGATGAATTGGTTTGGTCTTGCCTTGAGATGGAGTTGGTGGATTTTTGAAGAGCAAGATTTTGGCCTAAAGGAGAATTTCGCTCCTGACCCTTCCAAAGGGTCCAGAGCGAAATTCATCATAAACCTCATTTGTTGCCTTGAATGGACTTGAAACCTTGTTCCTAAGGTGGAAAATGATCTAATTTTGCCTTTTAAGACGGTTTGAAGTTTGAAAAGTGAGCAATCTAGCCTAGAAAGTGATTTTCGTTCCTGACCCTTCCAAAGGGTCCAGAGCGAAAATCTTCTTAAAGCTCATTTCCTCCTAAGTTCGACTAAATTTTGATTTGCAGGGTATCTTGAAAGGAAAGATGGACATCTTGTAGCCTTTGGAATGTTTGAAAGCATTGAAAAATGAAGGATTTTGGACCAAAAAGGAAATTTCGCTCTTGACCCTTCCAAAGGGTCTAGAGCGAAATTCCTAAAAACTCTTATTTTTGCATTAAAGAAGGTCAAGTTTTTGGTTTGTTATAACGTGGATGGAAGAGAAGTAACTTGTCTTTGCCTCTTGAGCTTGTTTTGAAAGGGAGAAATGAAGAATCTAGCCCAAGTCAAGATTTTCGCTCCTGACCCTTCCAAAGGGTCTAGAGCGAAAATCTTCCTAAGATGCATTTCTTTCCTTGTTTGGCTAAAATTTGATGTCCAAGGCATGATGAGAAGGAGAATGAATATGATCTAGCCTTTGAGAGTGTTTGGTAGCTATGAAAATGAAGGATTTTAGCCAGGAAAGAGAATTTCGCTCCTGACCCTTCCAAAGGGTCCAGAGTGAAATTCCTTACAAACCTACCCTTTTAACCTTTCCTGGGCTTAAAACCTTGTTCCTAGGGCGGTGAAAGATGAGATTCTACCTTGCAATGAAGTTTCAAGTTGAAAGAATGATGATTTTTGGTCAAGAATGAGATTTTCGCTCCTGACCCTACCAAAGGGTCCAAAGCGAATTTTCTCAAAACCTCTATTTGCTATCAATTTTGTGCTAGATCAAGTGTGGGCTAAGGTAAAATCAAGGAAGAGTTGCTCCTGAGAGTGACTTTAAGTTGCTAAAAACCATTTAAGATGAAGGAATTGAGCCTAAAAAGTGATTTTCGCTCCTAACCCTTCCAAAGGGTCCAGAGCAAAAATCTTAAAATCACCTTGTTTTCCTTACAATATCAAGTCAGCTTTGACTCTTTATGGTTTGGATGTACATGAGGAAAGGTGTTCTTGCCCTGTTGAAGTTGATTGAGGACAAATGATGAGGGAGTAAGCTCAAATCAAGATGTTGGCTCTTGACCCTTCCAAAGGGTCCAGAGCGAAAATCCCAATTCCACCTATTTTCTTTGCAAGGCAAGGTAAAATTTTGATTTTTATGGCCTAGAGAGGAGGGAGGCAAGGTGTTCTAAGTCTTGGAGGTGATTTGAAGTTGAAAGGATGAGGAAATAACCCTAAAACAAGATTTTCGCTCCTGACCCTTCCAAGGCGTCTAGAGCGAAAATCCTAAAATCTACATATTCCTTTCAAATTTGTGCTAAACCATGCCTAGGCCAAGGTGAAAGATGCCCTTGAGTTGATTGTTGTCTCCAGAAGTGATGATTTTAGGCCAGAGGAGGAAATTCGCTGTTGACCCTTCCAAAGGGTCCAAGGCGAAAATCTTTCAATCACCTATTTTGCCTTGCAAAATCAAGTTAAACTTGGGTTGGATGAGAGAAGAGAAGTACTTTCTTGCCTTGTGAGATGGATTAAAGTTGAAATGATGAAAAAATGAGATACAAGCAAGAAATTCGCTCCTGACCCTTCCAAAGGGTCTAGAGCGAAAAACCCTAAAAACACCTTTTCCTTCAAAACTTGAGTGAAGTCAGGCCTAAACAAAGATGAAAGAGGCTATTTGGAATTCCTTGGAGAGATTTTTGACCATCAATGATGCATATTTTGAGCTAAAAAGTGAATTTCGCTCCTGATCCTTCCAAAGGGTCCAGAGCGAAATTCAGGATAGGTCCTATCCCTAGCTAGGTTTTTGAGAAAAATTTGACCTTTTTCACCTTGTGAGGATCAAACCAATACTGGCAAGTTGAGAAGTGGATTCGAAATGAAGGAGTCTAGATGAATTGAAGTGAAGGAGATTGAAAATTAGGCCTAAAGGGTGAATTTCACTCCTGACCCTTCCAAAGGGTCCAGAGCGAAATTCTTAAAATGCAGTATTTCCTTCAAAATATTGTTAAGCCAAGTCAGTGGTCAAGGAGAATGGACCCTGGAGATTGCCTTAGAGAAGGTTGATGATCAAACAAAGGTGAGTTGTGACCTAAAAAGTGAATTTCGCTCCAGACCCTTCCAAAGGGTCCAGAGCGAAATTCCCATTTTCATCTAATTTGCCCATGTGAGAAACTAAAAGGATGGATCCCTAGAATTTGTTGGACTAAAGCAAGCATATGCTCACCTTCCGGAGGATTTTGAAGTGAAAGAATGTGGTATTTAAGGCCTAATCAAGAAAATCGCTCCTGACCCTTCCAAAAGGTCTAGGGCGAAATCCTTGAGGACACCTATTATTCACCTTTGTTAGGCTAAGTCAAAGGCAAGTTGCAAAATTATGATGACAAGAACATGAAAGATGGCAAATCTAGGTTGTAAGGATGTTGATTAATGAAGCAAACAAGCCTAGATAAAAGTTCAAGCAAGCCTCCTTGGAGAGACCTAAACTTTGAACATTTTAATGCCTAAGGAGAATGAAAATTCCTCAAGCCTTGATCAAGCTTTAGCATTTGCTAAGCTATCCTATAGTTTTTCATTAAATTTGCCAATAAAAACTCATTTGGGAGACTAAGACAAATTCGCACAAATTAAGGCACTTATAAATTGATCAATTAATTTTTCTAAGCCTTAAAATAAATAAAAATCCACCTTTAGCTTTGAAATTAATTCAAAAAATTAAAAAATCATGCTTGAGCGCTCAAAATCATTATTGTGCCTTTGCAAACAAGTCGGCCATGCTTGTGGAGGAGTTTTATTTTATTTTATTAAAGCCTTTACCAAGTTGGCCTTAAGGCAAAACAAGGTGAGCGCCCTATATAAGGGAGGTGTGTTTTGACAATTTTAAATCATTCATTCATTTTCCCTTGTGCGAACTTGAAGAGCAGATTTGGAGGTGCGAAATTCAGCAGGTTGGAGGATAATTTCCAGATTGAAGGCTGATTGAAGGTTAATTCATTCAAAGAGAGGACCAGAAATTCAGATCAAACATCTTTGTCCAACAAATTCTCATTCTTCCTTCATTCATTTTTCAAGGTTGATAGCAAAAAAAAAAAAAAAGCAAGGAAGAGGTATCAAATGACGACCCCCAAGACCGATGGATCTACTACTCGGCAGGCTCTCATTAAGGAGGATTAGAAGAATGATGAATTGGAAACCAGGATCGTGTCCAAGTGGAGCAATATCGCAGACACCAATCTAGGAAACTTCAATGTGAAGAAGTTCGAGAAGCGCCATACATCGGCAAGCCGTCACCTGTTGCAAAGAAGATAATTGAGAGTGGCATCATCAAGGCTGCAGGTTTCCCTCCCGCAGTCAAGTGTCATGAGTTGATGATCGAGTGTGCTCGGCACTATGATTCACACTCAAGGACGATCGTAGCCGAGGATGGAACTATCTTAGCCTATCTTTCGGAGGAAGCTATAAGTGAAGCCTTTCATCTCCCGGAACATAGAGACATGATCTACAAAAGTCTAGAAGGAGCTAGGTCTATCTATGAGGATGATCCTGATTCCTGCTTGAACTTCATTAACAAGAATTGGCTACTCAAGAGCAGACCTCGCCTGAACAAGATTCCCAATACACCACACAGAATCGACTTCCAAGAAGAATTCAAGGACTTGATAACCTTGCTCAATCGGGTCACGGGTGCCTCTCAAGCTTTCTTCTTCGACAAGTGGATGTTCTTCTTCATACAACTGATCGTCCAAGGAAAGGGAATGCTCAATTGGGCTAGAATCATTAGCAACAGCCTGGACGTGCAGTTGAGAAGACTAAGGCCTACCAAGTCATTTCACATGAGTTCATATGTTATATATGCCTTGATCAAAGGTTTTGAGTATGCAAGACTACCTCACAGAGGAGTTGTTGGAAGAGGACCCGGAGAAATAAGAGTTTGTGATTCTTATGTTCAACTGCATCATCCGCCAGGAAGTGACTACAAGCTAGTCAATGACACCTTCACGATGTATATCACCAGGACATTGCAAGGAGGGATTCACAATCGACTGTCTCTGGATGCACAGGAGCTCGTAAAGAAGCATGGTGCATGGTTCATTCAGTTTCCAAAATTCACATACATCAGAGTTCATGGATGTCCTTCGCCTCCCTACATGTTGCCGAGATATCCTACAGACAGGATAATACTACTTGAGGTGACTAGGCAGTTGGCAGCTTGTGCAAAGGCATCAAGACACAAGCATGGAAATGGAATTTCTGTACCCATCCTACTAGGGAACTCAGTTGAAGTGTGTCCTAATACTCAGGCCGTGGAAGATGCAGAGAAGGAATTATCTCTATATTCATTCACATCCTTTGCCTCAAGGGAGAATTTTGATCCTCATGGTTATATGGAAGAGACAGTCGGGAAGAAGTAGAAACATGAGTTTCAAGTGGAAGACTTTTGGATGAATGTCCAGGATGATGTAGAGGTCAAAAGAAAGATGCATTCCAGATTACCCTTGGATCTCATCAGGAAATGCAAAATTTATAGAGTAGTCGATCAAGCCCAGGACAGTGGTAGATACCTCCAATCATCCTATGAGAAGGAAGATAAAGAAGTGAAGGTAGATTGGAATGAGCCCGAGGTTTTAGACTTAAGAGCTTTGATGGCTCCCGTTTTATCTTGCACTCGCAAATGGGTGGACGTATAACATCAAAAGTTGAAGGAGCAGAATGTATCCATGACATTCACCTTGGAAACAAGACCAGAAGAAGGAGAGGTAAGTGTGAGTGAGAATACTTCTCATTCCAAAGGTTCAAAGAGGAAAGAAGGATCTGAGAAGAGAGAACCTTCCAAGAAGAAGCAGAAAATAAATCCCGATCGCCCACCAAGCACATCTTCTAGGCATGAAAAGGAAGCAAGTCAAGGAGAAGATCAGAGGCAGATAGTGTATGAAATTGATGAGTCTATGGAATCCATGCTACAGAATGATAAACAAGGAAAAGGACAGACGCCTCAGCATTCATCAAGTCAATCTCCCCAGGTTGGTGCTAATGAGCAACAAGAAGAAAAGAATGATGATGAAGCAACATCTCCTTTCAGGGAAGATAGACCTCTGCCTAAAGAAATACAAGTAAGGGAAAGGAAATCTATCATTCCAGATTGGCTCAAAGAGAGGTTGACTAGGGTAGTTGTGGTCGAAGAGGAAGAACAAGTATTTGACTTGGAAAGCCTCATAGGAAATTCTCATGAAGAAATAGAAAAGAAGAAGGCCACAAAGATGTCAAAGGTAATTAGAGATGAGACAGGATCCAGAAAAGTGCAGATAGCTACACCAGTGGTGGACAAGTATGAGGATGAGATTCTAGCAAAAGAATATAATCTGGAAACATTTGATCTTGGTCCACTTACCACTGTGCAAGCCATGGAAGAAGCAACTGATTCACTGAAAGCACTTAATGACAAACTCAAAGAAGAAATGGAAAAGAATAAGAAACTAGAAAAGGAGGTCAGTGCTTGGAGGAATTATTTTAGCCATCTTAATCAACCTTTGAGACGACAGGATCCAACAATATCTCCTCTGCATGCACTTCCTCTTGAATCAATAAATGAGGCGGAAAAGGTAAAGAGCTTGATCCAACTCATGAGTTCTTGGATTGATGAATCTTACAAGGTGGCCATGGAATTTGCAACAAGGATGATGAAGACGGTCCACCGTGCTATCCAAGTTCTTGAGATCATCCATAATCTATTGGTAACTGTGGATGCATTTGCTCACACTAGAGATGTTGTCATCCCGGTCTTGCAAGTGATAAGAAGGACTCCAAGACAGATTCTAGCGCAAGAGAAGATAATGAGTGGAGAAGCCCATAGTCTTCTACAGTGGTCAACTTTGCTCCAAATAAAGGAAGTTCTTTTCGAAGATATCAGTTCCAGGTGCAACCAAGTTGAGGGAACTATCCACCCTATTCAAGACAAGGTATTTGAGGTATTGTGTACGATCCTTGGCAGAAGAATTGAGATCGAGACGGATGAGGACATCCAAGAATTGGAAGACAAGATCAAGATCATCTTTTGCAAAGAGGAGAACACAGTCACCAAGGAGCAACAAAATCAAATGCATGCTACTATGTTCCTGATCGAGAAAACAAAAGAGGTGGAGCTTGGATGGGAGACAACTCTTCTCACTGCCTTTGATCAAGTCCTTCACTTGGAAGAACGAATGAAAAATCTTCTTGAGATTCCCATTGCTAAGATTGAGGCGGTCACGTCCAAACTCATTGAATATGCTAGAAAAGAGCATAGGAAGGGGAACAAAGTTTTAGATGAAAAGTTGTTATAAGATGATGTGGCAGCTTAATTCCTATTGGTCTATGTCTCCTCGTTATTTGTGCCAATTTTTATTGGCTATGGATTAATAATGTTTATCTAAATGGGGACTTTTTTGTAACAAACTCTAATTAGGGTTTAGGTGTCAAAATCTCAGCCATCGATCGTCTTTTGATCCAAGTTGTTCATTGTATTTGAGGATGCTATATAAGCCTTCACTCATCTCATTTTGAAGGATTAGAAAGGTTAGAAAAGTTAGAAAGTTGGAGAGAAGCAAGTTTAATTTTGTTAGTAGCAAAGAATTGAGTAGTGAAGAGAAAAAGTTGAACAATTGTTGTTTATTTGGCTATGAGATCAATGAAATATTGAAGTTATGGTGTTTTGTTGCAATCATTGTGGCTACTTTCATGGTTGTTTATCTTCTTGAATCACTCTTAGTAGAGATAGCATTTAAATTTTAAGTTTGAAGGACGAATGTTGTGCCTGATCTTCGATAAGACTCACATTCCAAACCACTAGCTTCTTACTGAATGTAAGAACGCCTTGTGTGGTCAACTGGAAACATTAAGATTGGTTAAGAGTTCAATCATCATTAGAAGTATTGATATGTATCTATCTCCTTGGTGATTTGATAATCGTTGAATCCCCTTAGAAGATCGCACCAATTCCAGTGGAGTTGTAATCCTTTGGCGATACTGAAATTTGTAAAATCTTATCAAGACCAGTCCTCATTAAGTCACTCTTAGGATTAGTTTAAGTATCTTTTCCTCGAAGCCTTTATCTTTTGATCTTTTTGAAAATCTGTTAGTATTAGGAGGATCCTGTTTCCTCATTTGGAAGGTAGTTGCACGAACAAGCTTTCTTTGAAAGTACGTAAGGCCCCTTGAAAAAACAGTAAACACAACGACTACTGGTGCTTATCCGCGAGTAGAGATCCTACAAAGCAGAACCTTGAAGTCCTTCCGATTGATCCTTTTTGCAATATCTTCAGCATTCGGAGACTTTACTCAAGAGAGGATAAGATACCTCTCGGTATTTTATTTTGTGTTTGGTCGTGTACAAAATACACATCAACAGGTACCAGCAAGTATGGGTACAAAATCAGCAAGTACTGGTACGGTTCCAGCAGGTACTGGTATAGTACCAGCAGGTACGAGTACAATGTCAACATGTACTGATATGGTTCCAGCAGGTACTAGTATAGTATCGGCATGAATTAATACAGTACCAATAGGTACTGATATGCCAATTGCTAGTACGGTACCAGCGGAGAAAGACGAGGCAGGGGATGTGAGGTGCCGGTACGGTACCTCATAGATGGAGCAAAGAGATAAGAAACTGTTGGAAGCTGCCCACATTGTAAAGAAGGCACGGGAACGACAGCTGCTGGCAGAAAAGAACCTAAGACTTCACACCGAACAACAACCTTCTTCTTTGGCCACTACAAGGACGCCTCCTCCCTCTTCTCGATCCTAGTTTATGTTTTATATTTCATCTCTTATTGTCTTAGTTGTCTTCCAGACGACTACGTTTTTGGGGGGGCTAATGTTAGGGGTAAATAACTTATGTTAATAAGAATAATAATTATAATTGTGTTTATGTTGTGTTTATGGTTATGTTGCGTTGCCGAGAGGTTCCCGTCGGGTAGTTGGGAGTTGGTGACGGTTGGCAACTTGGCCAACCGTCGGGTCTATATATTGTTTGGATGGAACCTCGGCAGGGGAGATTATGTATGGATATATTTTGGATCAATCAATAAAGATATAACTCTTCTGGTCTAGTTGTTTATCATTATTACTTTTGTTGTGACATATGAAGGTACTGGTACATGAATAATTGGTACGTGTGGAAAACACTGTGTTATTTGTGAGTTTGACTAACCTTACATTCAAGACTAAAAAATCGGTATTGGAGTTATAAATTATTTAATCAAATATTATTTCCTTATCCTAAGGTTTAATATATAATTATTTTATCACTGATTATCGATAATGGGAATTGTGCATAATATGATTTTCTTCCTAAGTCTGCCTAGGCGAATTATTTGGTGATTGAAGGGGGATGTCAAAATGAAAGGAGACTTTATTTTATATTCAACAAAGTATATTCTATGCCAAAATTGTGGTTCCATTTGCTAGGCGTGATTTTGACTAAGGGGTGGCACCATGCTTGGGTCCACCAATTGAAATGAAATGCAAATTCGTGAGGTGAATTTGGAGGGAGTTGAATTTAAATTTCAGACTTGAAAATCTATATATACAGGTGTTTGGCTCCTCATTTGATCATCCAAAGAAATTATAATGTTATGCTGTCGAAATGATTACAAACTTCTTCGAGGGTGAAAACCTCCTAGACTTTTTCCATTGCAGTTTCGAGTGTAAGACATCACTCCTAGCTGAGGTTCGTTTGTGTGGATTGCGTGGTGTTCTTGTGGATTGTGTGTGTGGATTTGATAGAGTTGGTTTGCTGCTGCAATTTTCAGAGTTGCTGGTTCCTGTGTGGCTGAAGAAGAGTTTCGATCCTACCTTCCTACCCATGCGACCTATCATTCTGAGTATTGGCTCGAACAACTTCTATGCTTTAGGCGATGCGTTTTGTAAGTTTGTAGCCTTTAATTTGCAGTCTTTGAATTTATATTGCAAATCGTATTTTTCAGCTTGGGCGTGGGTTTTTGGTAGTGCATTGGGATGCATGCTTGGTGTTTCGAGATGTTTAGAAGCTCTTTTATAGTTTGTCCTCGATTGCTTGCTTCTTAGTGTTAGTTTGGGTGAGTTTTGGGAAGTATTGAGTGAGTTTGAAGAGAGTTGGAAGCAATTTTAGTTTGTTTTGTGTTGCTGGTTATGCATGTTCAGTCTGCTGTCATTTATATCAGGTCTCAGGACGTTGGTGTTTGAGTTGGTTTGGTGCTAGTATCTTTTGCGATAAGCATTATTTTCCTATTCTATCTTTCCTTTATTTTGTAAGGTTGAATAGTAGTACTATCAACCAATTCTGGACTGTAAGCATACCCGCTGAACAAGTGGAAGAGGCAGGCTTGCCGCCTATTTTCTGGTATTTGTAACTCAGTCCGCCCATTGAATATGTGGTCGAGTGATAAGTTTTATGTATTGTCCTCCCGCTGAAATATGCGGCAAAGTGATGGCTTTATGTAATGTCCTCCCGCTGAAATACGCGGTAGAGTGATTGAGTTTAAGTTTCTTGTTGTTTTCCTTGGCTGGTTTACCGCCAAGAAGTTTAGTATCTATCCTGCTGAATAAAAAGAAGGGGCTGGCTTGCCACCCGTGCATTGTAATTTCAGTTTGGTTTATGGTGCTAACGATCCCCGAAACACTGTATGCTCTCACCCTCCCAAATTGGGCTCTCGGTGAATATTACATGTGCCTTCCTTGAATATGCTAGGTTATTCCATGAGTATGCTTTATGAGTACTTATAAATGTTTAAGGACTATACTCTAAATGAGGTTCATGTTTTAAATCACCAAGGCCCTTCTTTTTGCAAAACATGAGTCTCATACTTGTGAAAACATGAGAAGGACAACATATGGATTATTGAAACATAACGATAATATGAAAATCTATACGAAGGAAGAATGTGTGACAGTACAATTGCTCAAACCATGAAGTGATAGTATAAGAACTTGATGAGTGTAGAAAGTTGCTTATAAATGAGTACTTATAAATGTTCAAGGACTATACTCTAAATGAGGTTCATGCTTTAAATCACCAAGGCCCTTCTTTTTGCAAAACATGAGTCTCATACTTATGATAACATGCGAAGGACAACATAGGGATTATTGAAACATAACGATAATATGAAAACCTATAGGACGGAAGAATGTGTGACAGTACAATTGCTCAAACCATGAAGTGATAGTATAAGAACTTGATGAGTGTAGAAAGTTTCCTATAAATTGTCATTAAAGGAGAAAGGAAACATGTTTGGCCATTCAATATATTCGCAATACATTTAATCTCAATCTACCACCTAAGTTTACCAATACATCAATATAAAACCATCACAATCTATATGCATACAAAATGTATGGCAAAAAGGGGGTGATGCCAGATTTCCATAATCAAGAAATTGAAATCTTATTCAATACTCACTTCTATTTAGTAACTACAATGTCAGTGATATTCACACTATCAACAGAAATTTCTCATTGACTAAACACTTTCCAATGTTAAGGGTTCAAGATATATACTGTAATTATTGACGTCAAGTATAGCTATTATTAACTTTTTCAGATCGTCATCTAGGCCTATTTATTCAAGATCAAACATCTTTCACGTTCTACAGATACAACCTTTACACATTTTTGAGAAATTTATCTCACCAAAATGTATTAACTATTGACTTAGACATATTCCTCCAACAACTTATTTAGACATATTTGTATTCCTCTCATGAACAATCTGTAATAATGAAGTAAAACTATCATTTGGGGTTTCCACAAAATCACTTCCGCAGTCATAAGTGGTACTTAATTCTTTGTACCAAAAGATCTTTTATTTTCTATTCTAACTGCTTATCGCATGTTGTTTGTATAGAGAATGACTAAACATAGTCATCCGTCACAATATCAAGCTTCTTAACAAATGTTATAGCATTTTACTCTCTTCCGAGCAATTGTGTAGTACAACTACCATATAAACAATGAGATTCAGTGAACTAATTCCAAAAGGTCTCCATTTTATAAGACATAGCCAGCATGGTCATATCACAATTGAGATCATAGATGTGTACCATGCTACTAATCCTCTTCTCAATAGACAGGAAGCTCACCCTTGCTTGTCTCAAAATATCCATAAGACCAACCAAGACAGTTTTTACAAATACAATTGATGAGACAAAACTTGTCTTAAGATTACAAATCTTTAAGGGTTAGTTAGGAATCCTCGCATTCAGAAGATTTAATTAAAACGATCATTGCTTGAGGACAAGCAATTTCGAGAAGGGCGGACTGTCATGACCCCACCTTGATATATCTCCATCACACGAAAAAGGAAGCGAAATACTAACATATCAACATACAGCAATGTATTGAGAGCAGCGATTGTATTACTAAAGCAGAGATGACAAATTCAATATTAATAAACAGCTATTTGTTATGTATAAAGCAACAGCAGTCTTGTTATACAAAGAACAGTTATAATATGCAGCAAGTTTAATTTAATACGTGAAACAGATATGACAGAAAGAATAAGACAAAAACATAAAAGACGAAACAGATAAGACAAAATAAGAATAAAAGAAAAATCATATAAAACATTCATTCGTTCCCTTGATTAGCAATCTGAAGTATTAACATATATTTAAACAGAATATATCCATAAAGGTGCGATGGCTGAGAGTTCCTAAAAGACACGATGCCTGAAAAGGCATGAGTTTAATATTAACAATTTAATAAGCCAAGGGGCAGCGAGCATATTTAAGGAGAGATCACTTTTACGGCAGAGGTTTTGGCCTTGGGTGGAGGTTTTGGGGGATTTACAGGGTTTTGACCGCCGATTTAGGGAGGGAGGGATCGACTGGTAGCTGCAAGGCAGATTTGAAATACTTTTTTTGCACTTTGCATCGCCTAGGGTTAAAGAAATTTCAAATTTGTTTGGTCTTCAGGCTGCTGCAACTCTGCAAGGTATGTGATTTTTTTAAGGCTTTTGTGTCCATTCACCATTGTCATTCCCACAATGGATAAAGACTTACAATTTATTTTAAAACTTAAAAACTAGATTCTCAGATTTTATCATGATTCATTATGTAATCAATAATTACTAATTTCTGAGAATCTAGTTTTAAAATTTTTAGCCTTTAGGGCATATATTGTTAATTTTTATACTCAATAAATCTTTTAACAATTAGCATCTGATATATTATGAGAGAAATGTCTGATTTTTTTTTTGATTTTTTTTTATTAGTTCATTCAAATAATCAAAATACAAAACAATGAGCAGCAATGGGAGTGACAGTAGTAGTGACAATGAAGTGGAAGTGGTTGGTGGAAATACAAGTGAAAGTGCTGAGAGAACTTGAAGTAGTGGGCAGCAACCTAGCATATTTAAATGCCCTTCAAAAATTATGGAATCATATGCAAAGGGTCCTTTTAATAAAAACAAACCTCTTTTCCAATATGTTACACCTAGGCCTAGGGGTGAAGGGAAAAAATCTTCTGGAGGGAGTAGGGTGTAGGATTGCCATGTTTGTTTGAAAGATTTTAGGGGCAGCTACACAAGGGTAAAATCTCACTTTTTGGGTGTTCCATGCCATGGGGTCACAGCTTGTCCAAATGTAAAAGATGAGGAGAGGATAGAGTGTCATAGATTGTATATGGAGGCAGAAATGGGAAAACAGGGTGGTGCAGTCCCAACACCTTCTTTTGCATCTTCACAAACATCTGGGCCTACGACATCTACTATTGGTAGTAGTCAAATTGGGACAAGAGGAAAGAGGAAGATGGGTAGTGAGAAGGGAGGGTTAGTAGAAGCTTTGTTTAATGTAAGAGGACATGAAGCTTTAGAGTCATCTGTAGGTAGATTTTTTTTTTGCTAATGCCATCCCATTTCATGTGGCACGCTCCTCTTACTACAAAGAAATGTTCATGGATATAGCCAATTTCGGTCCCACAACCACACCCCCTGAAGATCATAAGCTATAAACTACTATCTTATGTTGTTGTGTCCCTTCTAGGGCCGACCTAGTGCACAAAATGCCAAGTGGCCTGTCGGCCTTGGCATTTGGATATCTCCGTTGTATGAGTCTAATTTGGGGCAGGCCCTATTTGGGCGAACCACTTGTGTGTAACTTGTCACTAAGTTAAATGTGACTTGCAACTAAGGGAGACTCATATGAATCAATACCTCCTAATAAACCTCAAGTCGGCCATATACTTTTGGCGCCAAGGATAGGGTCAGAACTATAGATTACAAGTTACATGTAGAGTGCTCAGGGGTGACGATAAGAGCTTATCATTTATGGTTGGGAAGGCAACAGATCCGATGTTTGCCTGTGGTTAACGAGCACTACCATAAAATCAACATGGTATCAGAGCCAAGTTCCTCCTATAGAGCCTAACCGCTTCAAGGTAGATTTTGTGCTTTTGAGGGAGTTCAATCAAAGTAATTTGCAGACTCAGAAATCTAAGTGCAGGCAAAAGTCGATTACCGATCCTCTCAACTCAGACGTGAGCATCGCATATGCTCTGCGGTGAGTAATGACCGTTGAGGTGTCGATGATCGCCATAGATTTGTCGTTAGTGCTCAATGACAGATTCAGTTTGATGCCTTGGTGTTGAAAGTCACCAAGCCCGGTATCGAAATGCTGACGGTAAGTGTAGTCGCTATGGACATCTCTATCCATTTTAACATTCTATATTCGAATGCTTCATTCGCAGAGGAGAACATGTTGTGGAGGATTCTCTTCGGCAATTGTAACATTTTACTAGCAAATGGAAGTCACAGAGATCGCTCACTTCACGATGCTCGTGGCTAGAGACATCGACAAGGTGGCAACAAGCATTCTGAGGATTCAACGAAACGACAAGAGTCGGTACGCGTGCTATCGACTGCTTGGTGTAATGGAAGGTTGAGATCAAGCAGCAACATAGTGGTGAGTTTTGCGATGATCACATTAAGGCGTACACAAATGTGAAATGTGTGCATATGGGGTCGAAAGCAAATGGAGGCACCTAACGATTAGGAATGGTGGCGAAGGCCTCCATGCAATAACGCCTTGCAACAACTCTCACATCATCCTAGAAGCTTCGAGAGTCACATGAAGCATTCGTTTCGTTGAAGCCTGCATAGGCATCGAATGATATTGCAACTGAAGGTGGAATTCTGTCGCATTTATGTGGTTGGTCCATCACTTTGTTGTGGATGGTATTAAAGGCAGTTCTTCAAATGATGCTTAAGCTATGCATGGGCAGATATTGTGGACAGATGATGAGTGACAGCGAGGGCCAAAGGCCACGCAGCCATCAGATCATCACTAGGTGCTTGGGTGTGATCAATCCAAGTGAATGGAAATTCCATTGCTGAGCAAAATTATAAAAGATAAGTACTCTTTATGTTTGAATAATGTTCATGGATTTTTCATTAAGTCATGCTACATCATTGAATAGTGAATCATGTATTGACATTTCCCTTGACTATCACTCTCTCTGAAATGCTTGCAGGACGAATCAGAGATTGCATTCAAGGAAAGAAGATTGCTTGCATTTCTTCGTAGAGGAAGAATCAGCATTCAAAGGGAGCATATCGTCATGTTGATGTGTTTTTTATGCACATGCGAACACAGAATAAAATACCAAGGTATCTTATCCTCTCTTGAACAAAGTTTCCTCGAATGCTGAAGATTTCGCCTAAGGATCACTCGAGAAGACTCCAAGGTTCTTATATGTAGGGTCTCTACGTGTGGATAATCTCAATTTGGTCTGATGTGATTATGCTGGAGTCACAAGGGGACTTACGTTTGATGGCCTGAGTGTTTAATCTGCTGGAACTTGAATCCTATCTACTAGATGGCAGATAAAGAAACATCAAAAGATACGGGGCTCGGAAAGTCTACTCTAAGACCTAGAATGCGAGAAGATGGATGAATGACTAGTTGGAGTCCTACTAGGTTGGGTCTCACCATCAAGCTGAACAATTCAACACCAACTCAATGCGATCTTATAAGGGATGCTTCGAATATGTTCAAGTCGTACACCATCAAACATTGATCACCATTCAAGATAATGCATGAACAATAGACGTGTAACGACTCGAGATTAAGCTCATTTTATGCCAATTGACCACACAGGGCGCACTTACAGTCAACAAGAGGTTAGTGGTTTGGACTAGGCGGATTCCACGCGAGTGCATTCAGAAACTTCCTTCATTCAATCTAATTATTTACCATCTAAAATGAAGATTCAACAAGAAACCATGCATATTGCAAGAAAGAACACATTTCACCTTAACTTCATGAAAATGGAGTTCCTTTACAATTTAGGCAACAATTTCTTGCCTTCTCCTCCTAATCTACTCTAATTGCTATTCTATTTGCTATTAATCATTACCTATTCTAGCCTCTATGAACTAACTATTAACCTTTACAAATGAAGAGCTAGAGCTTTATATAGAGAGCTCCTTACATTTCAATGGCTCTGATTGATTTATAATCAATGGCTAGGATTACAAGATAGAAACCCTAATTAGGGTTTGTTATAACAAACTCCTTTAGCCAATGATAAAATTACATTTCATGAGAATGGACTAATAGATGTCAACGGTAGGTGCCTCGAAGTTTGTGTTATCACTAGTGAGTCGGGTACATTGAATCTGGACATGCTGAGGTGGAACTATCTGACTGGAGGAACAGTGACTGGGACGCCACCTTGTCTGGTACCTACTCATATCTCTTTTGATACTCAATTTGGTGATGCTGAGAAGCTAACTTTGATTAACTCTTATGAAACTATCTACTTCTTCAACATACCCTTGCACTGACTTTGGTTGATCTTCTTTTGTCCTTGATGTACTTGATGGATGACGTACCTCTCCTTGACCCTCCTATGTTTGATGAGGCCTCTTCACGATCAAGTCACTCCTTCTCTAGTACCCCAACTTGCCTTGAAATGTTTACAAGATCCTTCTTCTCTATCATCTTGTGATCTCTTTGAGGATAGTTCTAACACATTGCTTGCAATTGTTGATTATTCGAAGTCCTTCAATTTAGTAGCACCTTGAGTACCTTCTCATGCATCCAAGGCGTCCTTAAATCAACATGGTCCTCCTTGTCTGTTCTTCCTTCCAACCCGGTCTTGTTGATTTGCAAAACAAACAAAATATGATTAAGAATACATGACATATTCATTCTAACATAGCATTTCTTACCTTAAATCATCAACAAGAAAGCATTAAGATCAACTCTCTTTGGACCCTCTCCAAGGACAGGACCTATAAGAAAATGCGCTCTGGATCCTCTCCAGGGACAGGACCTATAATGAGATTTGCTCTGGACCCTCTGGAAGGGTCGGGAGCGAAATTGGCATTTTTGGATAAATTCTTCACATTTTGTGAGCACAACTCACTCAAATGCATGCCTAAGGATGCTTCTAAGTTCAATCCACCTCAATCAACACTAGGCTTGACACAAAATTGGGAGCAAAAGAGGTTTCGAGAAAATTCGCTTTGGACCCTTTGGAAGGGTCGGGAGCGAAATTTGTGAATTAGCCCCACACTCGACGTCAAGTGAAGAGGACTCCGGAGCCGAGTCACAGAGCAACCCGTTAGAATATTTTGAACAAGGAGGAGGCGGTATGAGACCTGCACGAAGAGATCGCCACTATTTTTGAAGCAACATTATCTGGCATCAGGAATTTGTCCTTGTCAGAGGGCATCAAAATAGGAGGGTCAGATCTAGAAACCCCAGGAAGGAGGGACTATAGGAGCGAGGGTGACCAAAGTCCTGTGGACAGGGGCCCAACCAGACCAAGAGCGCACGGTACCTCCCGGACACATAATACCTTTCCGGCATATAGTCACTTCCAAGCGCTACATAAAACCCTCCAGGCAAGAACAATGGCACACACCCCAGAGAAACAAAAGCTTCCAAAATTCATGGGTGACAGGTCGGAGGACCCCGTACGGCATTGTAAGACATGCATGACCACTTGGGAGGCAAATGGCCAGGACGACCAGGATTACTAGTTGAAGGCATTTCCAGCCACTCTGCGATGAATAGCCATTTACTGGTATACAAACTTGGATTCCCAATATAAAACGTCCTGGAACAGTCTGAAGAAGGCTTTTGAAGAGGAGTTCAAACTCCTACGGAACGACAATGAAATTGTGGCGGAGATTTACAATACCAAGCAGGGAAAAAGTGAAAGCGTACGGGCATATAGTAGAAGGTTGAGGGAACTACTCAACAAAATGGAGAACCAGCCGACTGATGGCCTCAAGAAGAGATAGTTTGTTGAAAGATTGGTACCATCCCTTAGACGGAAGATGAAGGTGGTTCCCCCACCCTCTTATGATGAAGCATACAACCGTGCGATGGCTATTGAAAGCGAAAATAAGACATACCGAGGGAAGCATCGGGTGAGCGATGGTGATAGTATAGATGAAGACAGTGATGGGGAGTCCAAAACCGTGCAAGCACTTTGAAGGGATATGATGAGGATGATGAAAGAACTAAAGGCTAACAAAGAAGGTGGCAGGGAAGGAAAAGAGCTATGGTGCACCGACTGCAAGACGAAAGGACACACTAAGGGCAGTTGTCCCCGCAAGGTCTTTTGTAACATCTGCCAAGTAATGGGACATTCCATTAAGGAATGCCCGTACAACTTGAAAACATGGAGCACACAAGTGCTCTATGCCCAACCCAACCAAGTCACACTGCCAACGACACCTCCGAAGCCCGCAGCAAACTCTGACGCCTCTCCTGGAGGGTACAAAAACAATTGGTGGGGTAACAACGGTCCAATAATAACACGCCAAGGAGTAGAATTCAATACAACGCGAAGGGACGACCCATGATTCAATGCAAAAAGTGCAACAAATGGGGTCACTTTGCGCGAGAATGTCAAAACGGGGGTGACGCAGGAAGTTTGTTGTGCAAATGGTGCGGTCTAGGGAATCACGAGGACATAGACTGTCTGAGGCGAAAACGGGTGAATATGCTGGAGGTGGAAGGACCGAGGGAAGGCGTATTGGCAATCACAAGATTGCAAAACAAAAAAGCGATGTATCCTGACCCTCGCACAGAGAATGAAAGAGTCGAGGAAGCCAGGGCGGATATCGAGTTGGCGATGGCAGAAGAGCGAAGGGCCTCGCACCTAGCTGCCAGTGCACCACTCCGATCAGGATCGAAGAAAACTATCATTAAGCAAATGTTAAAGACCAAAATACCCGTACAGGTATCTGACCTTCTAAAGACCATGCCATAGTTGAGGATGGTCCTGACGAATGCAGCCGGTGACACCACCGTCGGCCAGGAACACCAGACGATCACAGAACCACATAGTCAATTCGCCATCTATTTAGCTCAAAACAAGGTCCTTTTAGTGCACTAGGCAAAATAGAGAGTCTTGCCAGGAATTTCGCTCTGGACCCTTTGGCAAGGTCAAGAGCGAAATTGACATTTTGCTTGATCTTCCTTCACAAAACTCCATTTCTCATCCTTTAATCATCAAAAACAAGTCTTTTGCCTTCAAAATATCTTGGGAATGAGTTAGTTCGTAGGTTTGAGCAAGATATAATGTTTTATGAAGAAATTAGCTCTGGACCCTTTGGAAGGGTCAGGAGCGAATTTGCTCAATTAGGCTCAATTCTCATCCTTTTTCACTCATCTTTGCTTTAGACTTGATCCTTGATCCTTTTCTCTGCCATGCATGACCACATTCAATGTCCCTAGTGAAGAAATAAGCCATTTGGAGGATTTCGCTCTAGACCCTTTGGAAGGATCAGGAGCGAAATTTGCAATTATGCTCAAATCCTTCACTTTTCATCACTTCACTTTGTTTCACACATCAATACTCTCTCAACCACACCATAGGGATAAGGTTTATGAGGCAAATTAGGACCAAGAAGGGAGATATAAGGAAATTCGCTCTGGACCCTTTGGAAGGGTCAGGAGCGAAATTGAATTTGCTCTAAACCCTTTCAAAGGGTCAGGAGCGAAAAATTGACATGTTAGTCTCTCCGTCAAGATTCATATATGGAATATAACATTTAAAATGTCACTTATACTATAAGTTATATTCCATATATATTGTCAAGATGTTTGAGAGTGGTTTCAGACCTCTAGGAGTTATAATGCAAAATCTAGTTTTTGGAGGATTCTTGAATTTTCCAGACTAAGTCAAATTTCAGGATCAGGATGACATTCCAGATTTAGCCAAATTTCAAGACATTTGAGGATCAGGATGACATTCCAGACTCCTTAAGGTGAATTCGCTTTGTCCTTGATGTAAGGGATGGGACCTAGGAGGACATTATGCATTCAACCAAGGTTTGATTTAGCAACTTGAAGTGTGACCGGATAGTACACAAAAAACACCCTAAGAATGATCTAAATAACCCTTAACCACTCAATTGACCTGACCTCTTGAGGAGATCCACCTGACTCAATCACTTCAATGCAAAGGCTAAGACACTAAAACGACTAACAACAAAACCAAAAGGGCTAACCCCAAAAAGCAAAAGTGGGGGTCCCCATTTGCAATGGGGTGATGTGTGAATACGTAGCAACACGTCATAAGTAACCTTGGACGAAGAGATCAGAAGGTTGATATCTACTTCAGAGGGAGCCACGTCATCATGAAGATATGGTTAATGCGTTTTTCTCTGTGATGGAGAAATTTGAGGTGAAAGCCCTTGTTAATGAGTTCTTCTCTGTGAGGGAGAAGTTCGAGGTGCAATCACTTGGTGATGCATTCTTCTCTGGGAAAAGTCTGAGGTTAAAGCCCTCATTCCACCCTCTGCGAGTAGGCATGGTGGAGATGCATTCTTCTCTGGGAGAAGTCTGAAGTTAGAGCCCTCATTCCACCCTCTGCGAGTAGGCATGGTGGAGATGCATTCTTCTCTGGGAGAAGTCTGAAGTTAGAGCCCTCGTTCCACCCTCTGCGAGTAGGCATGATGGTAATGCACCCTTCTCTAAGAGAGGTTTGAGGTGAAAGCCCTCTTCCACCCTTTGCGAGTAGGCATGGTGAGCCCACCCTCTGCGAGTAGGTATTGTGGGTATCATGGAAGAAATTCCATGATGTGCTTGTTCACCCTCTGGGAGTAGCTATGGTGAACGTATTATTCATGGGAGTAACCATGGTGGTAGTCACTATGTCACTTGGTTATTCAGAAGAAATCCACGCTAGCTAATAGGGCGTGTTGTTGTGAAGCTAGGTCGGATCCCTTCTAGGGCCAACCTAGTGCACAAAATGCCAGGTGGCCTATCAACCTTGGCATTTGGATATCTCAGTTGTATGAGTCTAATTTGGGGCAGGCCCTATTTGGGCGAACCACTTGTGTATAACTTGTGATTAAGTTAAATGTAACTTGCAACTAAGGGAGACTCATGTGTAACTTGTAATATATAGTTCTGACCCTATCCTCGGCCTGTTTGCCCTCTCGGGTGAATAACTTAAAGTACACAGATAAAGCACGTAATGTAGAATAATAATGCCATAGATATTAGATGCAATATATCAGATGTTATTACATTCATAAGTGTCCTACACAAGTTACATTCAGAAGTATATAAAGATGCCGAGGGGGTCCGAGCGCCAACCGTCGCACCGCAACTGCCGCCCCTCGGTTGCCAACTAACCAACACAATTACAACTTAATTAACTAGTTTTATTTCAGTGTACAATATTGCCGCCAACATCATCCCCCCCAAAAGAAAAGTTGTCTCCAGGCAACTGACAACAAAATGGAGAATACAGAACCCAAAATCAGAAAAAACTAAGGGGGTGCAGAGGGCGTCCCTGATGAAGAAGGCGCTGGTGGTGGTGTAGCGGTGGACGCCAAGCGCCCACGGAGTTCATACACTTGCTCCGTCCTCCTCTTCAGGTCCCGTTCCACTACCATCTGCCGCTCCATAGCGGTCTTTACCATATGGGCTGCCTCCAACACCTCCTTATCCTTCTTGTCCACACTCTCCAGTGCACTGATCAATCGAGTCTCCAACACCTCTCTGGATGCCCTTTCCTCTTCCAACTGTATCAACAAGGCAGACTTCTCTTCTACTAAGGTGTCCATCGTTGTCTGGGTCTGTGCCATGGTAGCCTCCAGCTCCCGAAACCTGATAGTCAGCTCCTCTCGAGCTGACACTGCTGCTACGCGCAAGGCCTCAACTGTGGTTGTCGTCTGTTGTGTCCTCCGAAGCTCAAGATAACCTTCGCGGAAGGTCTTCTCCACCTCCCGCAACGACTACATCCAGGTCTCGCCAACCCCTTCGGTGAGGCTCCAAGCCTCCAGCATTGCCTAGTTCTCTGTCTTAGGCCACCCGGCACACTCAAAACACCTCTCAAACTCCTCTCTGCATCCGGTGCGGGCAAAGTTCAACAACCCCTCGATCCGCTCAACCATGGCGGCTTCCGCCTAGAGTGTGGCAGATGACACAAGCCACTGTGCTCTTAGAGTCATCTCGCCAATGAACTGCTCCAACTCTCCTGTACCCTGCTGTACTCCCCCAGGCACCTCCTCCTCTCTGTAGGGATTGGTGACTACAACTGCAAGGGGTGACGCAACCCTTTGAAGCGCCCTACTGCTCGGAGAACTCCCTTCCTCCAGATCAATAATATCCAAGGAATGCATGGTCCTACCTGGAGATAAAGGGGCCTCTCCTGCTAGTGCCACAGGTGTAAGCTAGTAGCGGCTCAACCAAGCAGTGAGGTCATCATGAAGAGCGCCTGCTTCCGTCAGTGCCTCCTGCATATAGCCTGGCAACCCTGGCACATCCTGTCCTGTCACATCCGGCACATCGTGCACCATGGAAGCCTCTGCACTTGCCAAGGTCTCCACCCGCAATGGTGTCATCGCTATCGTCACCCGAGGCTGCCCAAAACTGGGAACTGGCACTGTGGTGACTACGCTCACTATCCCGAATGACCGCGGTACCGCCAACTGACAAGTCTCTAGTAAGTGGGCTGGTGTAAAGTGGACCTGCACCTGCGATGCTAAAACAGACCCTTCTGTACCCGCCGATTCCACTACTTCCTCTTCAGGCCACTGGTCGCCTCTTATTCATGCCAATCGGAAGCTCCCTCCGCTCACTTGGGAGGTGTTTGCAAATTCCTCCCTACCACTATCGACATCCTCCTCTGCATCGGACTCATCTGTGTCGAGCATGGCGGCCTTCTTTCTTTTTGTGCCCAGACGTGCCTCAATGCCATGTGCCAAGACGTCTAAGTGAGACCAATAGAAGATGGGCGGCTGGTCTGGTGCAACCCTTCCTTGCGACTCCAATGGCTGTGAGCCCGAGGTGATCTGTGTGCGGACTGCATCCAGGAATAACCCAATGGCGTGATGCGGCATGTAGAACTTCTTGTATTGCAGCGTCATGAACTCGTCCATCCTATCCGCCAATAGAGATGCCCAATCATACACCACCCCATTATGCAGCCCATTCATCAATGCTATCTGTGCGATGGCTATGTCCGACGCGCGGCTGGCACCTGTGAGGCGACTCTTCACCACGGAAAACAAGCATCGCCATACTCCCTTGGCGAAAAATGTTTTCTTTACCCCTCGACTCTTACCTGCACTCTTGAGGCTATCTTTTTCTCTCTGGGTTAGGTTATCGCGCAACATCAACTGCAGCAATGTGGCACGATTTTCTGGAGATATTTTCTGTGAAGTGTCTATTTTTTTCCCTTTCACCCCTGGTATGCCAAACACCCTGGTGAACTTGCCTGTCGTGAATGACACTGTTATCCTCTATTGTTGATAATCAAATACCAACTAGTGGCGATGTCTGTCATAGCTGCCAATCATGACACGCAAAACCACCTCAAAGTCCTTTATACCAAAAACTGGCATCTGGATGGCCCAGTGTACTTGTGCCTGGCGAAGGCTTTTCTTTATCAGATCATCATGAGGTGTCTTCGCCCACCAATTCCGACAGTCTATTCCATTCAGACATTCGAACATAATATTATCTGCTGTTACTTCATCCCCATCCTTTGTTGCCAAGGGTTTGGGACGATGCTTCTTGCTTTTTTGACTGCTGCTCATCCCGAGGCTGCCTGCAATGCGCACCCCAGATGACAAAACCCGTTTGCCTGTGTCTGCACTCGCTTCTTTTTGCCCTCCCTGCAACTTGTCTTCTAACGGCTGGAACCGTTTTCGCCAATCTGCCCTGTTCTTATTTGTGTTCATTAGTCCTCGGTTAATTCTTTAATTCTACTTTTATAACCTTTTAAAAACCAAAACCCGTCTGCCACTTTTCTAAAAAAGAATAGGGTTAAATTAATAACCACATGCCTCTTTCCCGGATTGTTGTAGGCGTACAGTGTTACCGTACGGTGCTTCCTTGTGCGGTTGCCTACTATGCTGGGTCGGGCTGCATGTGTGGACTGGGCCGGGCTGCGTGGTTTTCCTTATGTTGGTGCGGGCTTGTGTGGGGCTGTGCGGGGCTTTGTTTTTATTTTTTATTTTGTGTGGCCTTGTGCGGCTTTATCCCGCGGCAGTGTCCACCGCCGGTGGTCCACCGTCTATGTTGCCACCGCCGGTGGTCACATACCACCGTATGGTGGTCCCACCATCGATGTTGCCACCGTACGGTGGTTCCGCCGTGACTTTTAACTTCTTTTTTCAAACCGTACGTTCCACTGTACGACCGTATGTTTTTTTGTTTTGTTTTTCTAATAGACTGTCAAACATCCTGATTGGAGGGTCGGGTTCCCTCCATTCGTGATAAACCTTTAATTTTGACCCATTGACGGCGTCTGGTATCTCCTTCCCGTCCAGCGTCCACAACTTGATCGCCCCATTGGCATTGACCTGGCGTACCTTGAAGGGCCCTAGCCATCGCACTTTAAATTTTCCTGGTTTGATTTCATTCTTCCCGTTGAATTTCAACACTAATTGCCCAAGGGTAAACTTCATTCGTCAAAGATGCTTGTCGTGCCAGACCTTCCGTCTTTGCTAGGCTGCCTCTGTGGCCCATTGTGCCATCATTCTTTTTTCGTCCAACTTGCTTAAGGCATACAGTCTCTCTCTCAGGCTCTCCATATCCCCGAGTCTGTTCTCTACCGAAATGCGAAGGCTTGGCACCATGAATTCTGCTGGCACCACCGCTTCCTGCCCGTACATGAGTTGGAACGGAGTTTGACCCGTGGTCACCTTGTAGGTCGTTCTGTAGGCCCATAGTACAGAGGGTAACTTCTTCTCCCAATCTTCCTTTTCTACTCCGCAAGACTTGTAAATTACCGATACCAATATTTTGTTTGTGGCCTCAGCCTAGCCATTGGCACGTGGGTAGTACGGGCTTGATAATGAGTGAAAAATCTTGAACTCTCAGGTCAACAGCCGTATGACATGGTTCACGAAGTGGCCCCCCCGGTCACTGGTCAACTGAATAGGTATACCGTATCGCGTAATGATTTGTTCATAGATAAATTTAGCTGTGCTTTCTGCAGAGTTATCTGGGAGAGCCCTCGCCTCCACCCACTTAGTAGTCAAGTATTATGTCGCAACCACAATGTACCGGCATCGTCGTGTGCGGCTAGCCTTAAGAGGCCCTACAAAGTCGAGTCCCCATCGTTCGAAGAGTTCCTGTGCGTGCGACGGGTTGAGGGGCATGAAGTACCGCTTTAGAGGTTTGCCCGCTCGTTGGCAAGTGTCGCACCCCACGACCCACTCCCTGGCGTCGTGATGTACGGTTGACCACCACCGTCCTGCCAAAAGCACCTTGCGAGCTGTAGTGTTTGGGCCCATATGTCCACCTGCGGGTCCTTCATGTGCCTCCCTTAATACGCTCGAGACTTCTTCCTCCATGACACAACGCCTTAATACCTGGTCCGGCCCCATTTTGTAGAGTAACCCGTTGATGAGCGAAAAAGTCCTGCTCCTTAATACGAGCTTTCTCTGTTCCCCTGGAGGCATACCCTCTGGAAATCAGGACGTCGACAGGTACTCTCCAATCTTATTGTACCACGAAGGAAGTACGGCTATTTGGAACAAGTGCGCATTCGGAAAATCATCATTTACTCCCTCTGGAGGTTCCCCCGACTTAATCCGGGACAGCTGATCGGCTATGACATGGCTTCACCCCAGTCTTACCACAATTGAAAATGTGAACTCCTGTAGTAGCAATAGCCAACGGCTTATCCTCCCCTGGATAATAGGCTTGTTTACCAAATACATGAGTGCCTGGTGGTCTACGTAAAATGTGAATGGTGTGGCCAGTAGGTAATGACGGAATTTCTGTACAGCATAGACCATGCCGAGGGCTTCACGTTCTGTGGTACTATAGTTCTTTTCCACCTTTGAGAGCAACCTGTTGGCAAAATAAACGGGGTGGTCCAACCTGTGTCCTCCTACCTGGGCTAGTGTAGCCCCGATGGCGTAGTTTGAAGCATCCACGTGAACGTGGAATTCCTTATCCCAATTCGGGTATGCCAGTATGGGTGCTCCAATCAACCTTGTCTTTAGCTCTTCAAAGGCCTTGCTCTGTGGCTCTGTCCAAATGTATGGTTCCCCTTTCCATGTCAACCTATCCAACGGGTGGGACATCACAGCGAAGTTCTTGATGAACCTCCTGTAGTACCCCACATGACCAAGGAAGGACTTTATCCCCGTGACGTCCGTAGGAGGTTCCATTTCTACTATTACTCGAATCTTGTCCGGGTCCGTTTTCAATCCTTCTTTACACACAATGTGTCCAAGCAATCTTCCCTGTGGTACCATGAATCTACATTTCTTCAGATTGAGGGCCAACCATGCCCTACGACATCTCTCTAGGCACTCCCCGAGGGTTTTTAGGTGGATGTCCTGTCTGTTGTAAATAGACCAATCGTCCAAGAAGGCTTTGAAGTTCCCCACCGATATCTTGTCGAAGATGTGCAAGATGATGCGCTGAAAGGTGGCAGGTGCATTGCATAGACCGAAGGGCATTCAGTTGTATGCATACACACCGTCCTCCACCACGAAGGTTGTTTTCAACTTATCTTCCTCCGCGATGGATATCTGGTTGTACCCAGAGAACCCATCCATGAAGGAATAGATTTCACGTCCAGCTACTTCCTCCAAGATGCTGTCGGTGAAGGGTATGGGAAACGGGTCTTTAATAGTGACAGCATTCAGACACCGGAAGTCTACACAGATCCGGATCTGATTGGCCTCTTTCTTGAGGGAAATCACAATGGGAGACACCCATTCGCTTGTCTAAACTTTGAAGATTATGCCCGCTTCCAACATCCGCTCAATTTCGTTGTTCACCCGTGCAGCATAATTCTTGTTCATACGGTAAGGTCGCTTCCTTACCGGCTGGGCTCTTGGTACCAATGTTATTCGGTGTACACATAGCTCTGGGGGCACGCCCTTCGGGTCCTTGTACGTCCATGCAAAGACATCCTTGTATTCCAAGAAAATTTTGAAGGCCGCCGCTTTCAGCATTGGATTCCAGTCATCTCCGACAAGGATGATCTTGGGGTCACTCGTCCCCTCGAGATTTGTCTCCTTTAAATTGGCTTCCTGATATTTAATGGGCTCCCCCTTCAGGAATTGGTGTGTCGGAGTCTCATTCACCGAGGCCTCCCCTTCCTTGTACTCGCCATATTCTGGGGGAAATATATCTGGTTCTTCCTCGATGCTCAATACATTGCACGAGGGTGTAAATAATTCATAATCTCCCATTTGCCAATGGAAGAGGCCATTCAAGGAGTCCCCGTCGTCCCCTGAGCATGCCTCCAGTTCTAACACCCCTTCGTCACTAGGCTCCATGCGACGTCCGTCTCCGCCTTCCCCCAACCGGTCTCCCTCAGATTTCGAGTCGAAGGAGGATGCCAACTCCTCACTCACCATCTGCGTACGGAGATCGATCACGTACTTCCTCCCCACCTTTTCCAAGGAAAGAGTATCGCGCTTCCAATTATGGTTTGCTTTTGCTGCAATGAGCCACCCACGCCCGAGAATGGCATCATACCCTTTCTGCTTCAGGGGAATTACTACAAAATCCAGTACAAATGGCTGCATGCCAATCATCACTTGCTAGCCCATGAGGGTACCAAGGGGTTTAATCCCATGTTGATCTGCCCCTAGTAGGTTGAACATGGGGGGCCACAATGTAGGCTTTCCCAGTTTTTTCCATGTGGCTTCTGGGAGCACATTTACTCCTGACCCTCCGTCCACAATAGTGTCTGTCAAAGTAGTCCCCAGTATGCCCATTTCTACCACTGCCGGTTGGCGTCCGTTGTTGACTACCAACATGGGGTTGACCGTGGGGCTTAGGACCTCCCTTAACGCAGGGTCGGCTATGGGGCTCACGACCTCCCTTAACGCAAGGTCGGTTGTGGGGCTCACGACCTCCCTCATTTTCACCTGTGAGGGTACAGAGTTTAAGATAGCCGTTTTTAACTGCGGCATGGTCTCCAGGAGGTCTTGTACTCTCACGAGTACCTCCATCTGCAATATTTGCCGTAAGATTTCCTCTTCTCCCCTCGTTCGTGGCGGATTTGAGGTCTAGTGGTTGTTCTGTCCTAGTGCGGCCATTTCCTTTGTGATCTCGTCTCTTGCTTCCCGCACTCTCGCTATCTCTGTGTGGGGATTTGGGTATGCACCCTTTTTGGCCTGCGCCCTTGTGATTGCCAACACTTCTGCTTTCGTGGGTTCTATGTTTAGGAGGTTTACACCAGGTTTCGGGCAATTTGCGTCCTCATGGTCGCCTGGCCCGCACCATCGGCAGAGGTGCTGAGGGTTGGCTTCCTTTGTGCAATCGCAGGCGAAGTGTCCCCATTGATTGCAGGCCCTACACTGGATCATTGGCCAGCCCTTGGCATCATACTGGATCCGGTTTCTGTTATTGTTATTGTTGTTATTTCTTCCGCCGCCGCGTCTGTTATCCCGGTATCCTCCAGATGATGTCGTTGTGTTAGTTCGTTGGCCCATACCCGTTGGTGCAGATGTCGTGGCCTGCTCCGTGAACAGCACCTGGTTCATTTGTGTACTTCGGGTTTTCATGTTGTATGGGCACTCCTTGGTGGAGTGTCCCATCACTTGACAAATCTCGCAGAATGCTTTCTTCGGGCAAGTACCCTTTGTATGCCCCTCCTCTTTGCACTCAGTGCACCATATGTCCCCTTCAGTCCGACCGGTGCTTCTCATTGTTTTGAACTCCCTCCTCATTCGCTCCATGTCTTTCTAGAGCACTTGCACCCGCTTGCCAGCCTCATCGTCACTGCTGCTTTCCTGTGAAGAGTCATCCTCCTCGGACGAGCTATCCTTCTTCTTTTTTTTCTTCAATGCCTTGATCTCGCTCTCGAGATCCATCGCTCTATTGTATGCGTCTTCATACGATGTCGGTGGGACAATTTTCATCTTCTTTCGGAGGGAGTGTTTCAGTCCCTCCACAAACCATCTCTTTTTCAACCCATCCGTTGGTTGACTCTCCATTTTTCCCAAGAGTTCCTTTAGCCGCCAACTATAGGCTCGAACAGTCTCGTTCTTGTTTTGCTTTGTTCCATAGATTTCGGCAACTATTTCGTTGTCATCTCTCAAGAGGCGGAACTCTATCCCAAACTCCTTCAGGTCGGGCCATGTGCCGACTTTGGCCTTATCCATATCTGAGTACCAGTCTATGGCCATTCCCCTCAAGGTTGTTGGGAATTGTGTTACCCATTCGTCTTGATCGGTAACACCGTTTGTTGACCATATGGTTTCGCACGTTCGACAATGGCGGACGGGATCTTCCTTCCCATCACAGTTGAACTTCGGTAGTTTCTGTTTACTCACCATTGATGGGGGTCGTCTCCCTTGAGGTGGTTGTGGCTGTGTCTGAGCCCCTGCGCCGCTCCCTCCGGCGCCGGTGGTGTGTCCTGCGTGGGTGACTGGGGGTACGGTGTTTTGCCTGCCGTGTGTAGCACCTACAGCCGTACGGTTGTCTTCCCCTTCGTTCTCACCCGTGCTCACTCCTGGCTCCCTTTGGTGATCCTCACTCCATGGTGTAAGGGATAAGTTTCTAAACTGATCTCAAGTCTCCTCAACTAGATTCCGCCGTAACCTTGTTTCCTCCAGAAACTCTTCGTGGCTCCGCACCCTACGGTGTTCTGGCGACGCGTAGAAATTTTCGTCGCCTTCTGCACCCTCCGTGACACCTCCTTGGTTCCCCTCGGGCCACCCTTCGGCAGGTCGTCCTTTGGCAAGTTGCCTCAGCCTCCGTCTACGTTCTACTTGCTGCTCCAGAATCAAGGCCCTCTGCGCGACCTCCCACTCGTCCGTTTCTGCTTTCTTATTTCTATCTTTATTTAATAGGTTGGGCATTAATTGCCATACATTTCCATAATTCATAATACATAAACCAAAACACGTCTTTATTAATTCATTTCGTCAGATACAACTCGTGTCAATGACATTTTTATTTGAATATAGAAGATTCAAGGTTCAATTCCTTCCTAGCCTGGCGCCATCCCGTTCTGCTTCCCGTCGGCTCCTATCTTCGTACTGTTGAAGGATCCGTTGGCGTCGCTCTTCCTGGGCAATCTCCTCCAGGCGAGCTTGTTGTGCCAGCGATGCCTGTGCAAGCAACCGGGGAAGATGGTTCATCAACCGATTTACTGCCAGGCTAACCTCCAGCGCTGTCCACACAGCACTTGGTGGGATTTCCGCCTCCGTGGCCTCTCGTCGGACGTATGTCTCGATGGCTACCTGGAGCAAAATTGAAAATTCCCTCGTCGCAGTGTCTTCTCCATTGTAGAGCTTGGTTTGCGCGTCGTCGGCCTCTGGGTTTATCTCACCAACGGGTAGGCCCATCGTGTCCCTGCGCCATCTGCGTCTTCCGTTCCCGAGTACGTCTAGACAACGGCGCCAAATGTTTGCCCTCTCGGGTGAATAACTTAAAGTACATAGATAAAGCACGTAATGTAGAATAATAATGCCATAGATATCAAATGTGATATATCAGATGTTATTCCATTCATAAGTGTCCTACACAAGTTACATTTGGAAGTATATAAAGATGCCTAGGGGGTGCGAGCGCCAACCGTCACACCGCAACTGCCACCCCTCGATTGCCAACTAACCAACACAATTACAACTTAATTAACTAGTTTTATTTCCGTGTACAATATTGCCACCAACACAGCCCAAAAAGTATATGGCCGACTTGAGGTCTATTAGGAGGTATTGATTAATATATATGCAAGGTCATCAATAGAGATGAATTCAATAACATGAAGGACATGTAGAGTGCTCGGGGGTGACGATAAAAGCTTATCGTCTACGGTTGGTAAGGCAACAGATCTGATGTTTGCCTGTGGTTAACGAGCACTACCATAAAATCAACATCTTAGACAAAGAGTATTCTAAGATTAATGTGTTAATGGAGGATATGAAACGAACTTGCATGAGGACAGGTTGCTCTATTCTAATGGATGGGTGGACTAATGTTAGACATCGACCACTCATCAATGTTCTTATTTTCTGAAAGTTGTGGATTGTTCAGGGAAGCGTAAGGATGCAGAGTTCTAGTTTAGCATTTTGAAAGATGCCATAGAGGAGGTTGGGGTAGCTAATGTTGTACAGGTGATCACTGATTTAGCACGTGTGTGCAAATCAACAAGTTTGATGGTGGAGGGTGCTTACAAGCACATCTTTTGGACCCCATGTTGTGTTCATGCATTGAAAGACATAAGAAAAATAGATTGGGTGAAGCAAGTGGTGGCAGAAGCTAGAGACATTCAAATGTTCATTTGCAACCACCACACCTCACTTGCTCTCTTTAGATCATTTTCAAAGGAGTTCCTCGAACCTGTTGAAACAAGGTATGCTAATGCCACTTAATTTTGTATCAAACTTCCAATTTTTTATTTTAATTCTCATTGAATAAAATATAGATATGCCACTTGATTTTTTATTATTTTAATTTTAATAAATGTAGGTATGCTAGTTACTTCATCTTATTGGAGAGGACGCTTGAGGTGCATGATCCTCTACAGTTGATGGTGGTGAATCTTGAGTGGACTAGATGGTGGGAATCAAACTCTACCAAAGGAAAATCTGCCAAACAAAAGATCCTTGATGACAATTGGTGGTCCACTGTGAGGTAAGACATCACTGATTTTATTATTAAATTGCTGATTGTTTTAAAAAATAAAAATTAGATTGTTGATTTTCATATTCTGGTTTTAATATTTTGAACTTTGCACTTGCAGATATCTTTGCTCTATCATCTCTCCTATTCTAGATGTCATCAAGTATGCTGATAGACTCTCCTAGTCTTGGAGAGATATATGAGACATTTGGCAATATGCTTGGGAAGATTAAGCAAACAATTTTGGATAAGGATCCTACTTTGGAGTTCTATGAGCAGCATATTAGGCCCATTGTGACACGAAGGTGGAACATAATGAACACCCCGCTTCATATGGCAGCCTATGCATTGAATCCCAAATGGTATGCACCAAGGGATGGAAGGGTGCTTCCATGTGATGATGATGAGGTTTTAGATGGGTTCACACGGGCAATTGATAAGATATATACAGAGGAGCAGGCTTCCATATTTTGTGCACAATTCCTTGACTTCACAAATCTTCGTGGTCCTACATTGAGTAAACCAAAGGCGATGTTGGACATAGCCATATTAGCCCAAAAAGACCCTATTGGATGGTGGACATGGCACGGGAGGGATACACCACAATTGAAATTACTTGCCACTCGCCTACTTTCACAAGTTGCTAGTTCCTCTGTTGCAGAGAGGAATTGGTCCACATATGGCTTTATCCATTCTATCAAGAGGAATAGACTTACCTCTAGACGAGCGGAGAAGCTAGTGGCTATGCATAGTGCTCTTCGACTTCAGGATCGTCAGACTCCAGAGTATCGACAGACTCCAGCTTTGCGATGGGATGTTGATCCCGAAGATGTGGCCCAGGTTGATGAGGAGGAGACACCACAAGGATTGGTTGGGATTCCATTGCATGAGGTAGACATAGACCATGACAGTGGGAGAGACTCAGAAGACTTTGATTTTGATGCAATGTTAGGAGATGCAATTTAGGGGCAGCATTATACTTTGTTTTTTTGTATTTAGTTTTACTTAGTGCTATTTTGATTTTCTTATCGTAATTGACAATGAAACTATATGGCAGCAGTGTAGGCTTTGAGCATTTTGACATTTTGTATGTTATTTCTTTAATATCTATTATGATATGCATATTGACAATGTGAATGAATAGAAATTCTGATTTATGAATGCATAATTGCATATTGAGTATTGACAATGTTGTATGTTCAGAATTTACATTCTAAAATGTTTTCATAGTATCATACACATGCTATATCCATGTTTTCATATGAATATAATGTATATATGCATGCTTTATCAATGTTTTCATATGAACATTTAGAATTTTCCTATATATTTCAAATTTTCCCTATATTTTATATAACCGTCCCCCGTCGTCCCCAAATTTGGCAAAAAATTTTAATGTCCCGGAAACGCATCCCACCGTCCCCTGTCGTCCCCGTCCCAGGAACTCAGGGTAACGTAGGATAGAAGTGGCAAGATCAAGGGGAATGGTGATAGGACATCTCACCGGGTATGCCACCTCATATGAATAGCATGGGCTACATGAGGCCAAGGGGGACAAGGTCTGCCCTTGGACCCAGCATAGAGGGTCTTTGGGGCACACTACCAAGTCATCCTACTTCTCTTCCCAATGGTTGAACCTTCTCAAATATGATTTAAGCAATCTTGTGATTAGATCTATTCTTTAATGTATATATAATTGCTGCTTTCTAATTTAATAGATCTATTTTATGAATTATGATTATTAGTGATTCCTAACTTATTTGTAGGATCTCAATCAAAGTGAAAGGTATCTCTAACCCTACCTTATTTTAATTAAGAATTAGGGCAGAATTTTGGTATTTGTAATTTGGGACATTACATGGAGACCCTCATATCTCTCCATTTTCAAAGGATCCTACTATAGATTGTCTTATTCCCCTTGCACATGTAGATTGTATACCCTATGATCACAGTACTTTAAAGATGTTTGAATATATCACAAGTCTTTCGTGTCCTAATGGATCAGAGACTTATCTCTAAATTCTCACTCCTCACATTGAGACACCATCTCAATCTACATCTTTTGTCGTTTCTGATGACCTTGGCATTGGTTCATGCATGGCCCCCAATGATTCAGTTTAGCGGGTTGATATTCCCTTCTAGTTTCAGTTTTCTTGGATGACCTCTTGCCAGATATTGGAAGGTTATTTTTTGAGACACACATTGTAGACACTACAAGACATATTTGAGGATCTTCACTTCCTCTTTGATGGAAACTTCAACATTCCTATCATCGAATCTTCTTTAGTGCCTTCAGAGGTTGTGCACCAGGTATATTCACAATTGTTTTAATTTGCTTCAGTTGATGTGGCACATCATGATTCAAACATGTGGAGAGTTGAGCAATCTTCCATGACACCCATCATGAAATTATTCCTTCCATCTCCTTTCATGGAGTTCCTTCTACCTTAACCATTGGACTTGTTTCTTCCTAAGAGGAGATACAGGGTTTGCCACTATTGGATCTTCATCAGCATTTGTATTTGAGCCTTCATTTTCTACATTGGAGCTTCTCTCTTATGGAGAGGATACATCATCTCTTCTTTTCTCTCCTATGGGGGGGATATTGATTGCACTTTGTGACCGATTCAATACTTGAGTGGACATTTGGAGTCCTCCATGCTTAGTCACATGTACTCTTTTTCATTTATTTTTGTCTCTTTTGGAGAGGAGCTTTCTCCCATTGGGTTTTTCCCCTTTTCTGCATTTGTGAGAGTTGCATTGGTTTGTAGATGGGTACCTAATCAGGCCTTCATTGCCAGGACCCGTTTATGCTTGCATTTTGCATTCATTAGTGTTGACGTGTTTTTTATGACTGCGTCTAACACAGAATAAAGTCACCAACGGTCACCTTATCCTCTCTTGATCAAGATTAGTCCGTATGCTAGGATTGCTTAAAGTTCAAACGGCTAATTCCAAGGTTCCTTCAGTGCGTGGACGTGACTCAGTTGTTTGATGGGTTTGCTGATAACCCAAGGGGGCCTTGCGTGTGTTGAAGAAAACTTATGCAAGCTCAAGGATTTTTATACGGATGATTTGCAATGGAAGCTCTAGTTTTGGATCTTTTGGATTTTGAATTATGCGGAAAGTAAATAAGAGTAGGGAAGAGAAAAACTAGACTAAAAGTAATCTAATCCTATGAACAAGGAGACGGGATAACTTGCGCAAAATCCAACCACGCTTCGCTTTGCCAGCAATGCACAACTACACGAAGGTGGTGCAATCTTCAGAGGGTGTGTTAAAGATTTTCAAATCATCAAGAGAAACCATCAAATCGAACAATCTCTTCTGATAATCGAAGTTAAACATACACATATAACGGAGGCTCAGGCTAACTTTGCACAGTCTGCAACAATCAACTGCACACCAAAAGTATGAGCACAAATTTTGCAACAAGCGGTCCTATCAAATCCAGTTCGTCTAACAACATGAAAGCAAATCTAATCTATGAAGAGAATGAGACCATGCGAGCTCCAAAACAACACAAGAACACACCAACAATGGAACAATGTATTAAGTGTTTGCTTCAAAAAAACTCTTAGCAACAATCTCTGACAATAGTCTCTCCCTTTTTAAATGAGGGGGTCACCCCCTTATATAGGCCTCAAGCCATGATTACATGCAAAACCCTAATTAGGGTTTGCCCTAAAGATTCCCCACTCAAGGTGCAACAAGGTGGGAATCAGCAATTAATAACCCATTATGCCCATGTACAATTAATTTAAAGAGCCTAAAATAGCGCCCACTAGCACATTAAATGTGCCCCATGATGTTGATTATGCTCAGAATATAACCTACACCATCATAAATGCCCATCATTCTCCTAGTGAAGGTGACATGCACGAAGAATCTGTCATAAAACCATAATGAGAAGGCGACATGCAAGAAGATTCCTTATCTGATGATGACATGCATTGACTGGACCCACGTCGAGTCAACCTTCCTTCAACAATAAGTACGCCACTACTATTCAACCAAAAGACTTTCATCCAAAAATGGATGACCATTTATCTCATTCATTTATGGCGTATGCAATGAATCTGCCGACGACAGCTTCCAGTTCTCCGATGGAGACACTTGGCACATTTTCAATGTTAAACTCCATCAAGGCAATTTATTCCTCGCTCCTGGAAAAGAAGCTTTCCCACTCTATCATGACTTCCTGCGTCTTCTTCATTATACCGGAGAATGAAGAAATATTTGCAAAATGTTCCTTAGGGAACGAACCTACGAAAAAGAAATCGTGCAACTAGGATTTCAGGGAGTTCACCGTTATTCCTCCATCACTGAGTTTCCTAGCAAACAAAGCTTCCATTGCACTAAGGATTTCTTCCTGTATCCCTCTGATAGACTCCTTCAAGGTGACGGAGTCAATGCTGAATTTGTCAAAGGTGTTCTTTCCTGAACAGATGGCGTAGAACCATCGGGGAAAGTCATAAGCTTCATTTTCTTGGATCACTTTCCCGTCCACCAGAGTTTGCCTTGGAGTCTTCGTCAAAGCCCTGAGTCGCGAAATGGTTTAGTCTTGGGAAACATCTACATCCTCCCATAGTCCTTCTACTGTCTCTAATCTGTTTAGGAGGGCCACGAACTTCGAATGAAGGTGAGCTAGATCTTCAATGAATTTTGCCTGCCTCAGCATAAACATCCTCTACCCATTCCCAGGAATTTTATGCCATTGCTCTAATAAGTTCTGCATCATCAACCACTTCCTTGGGAAGGGGGGGAGGAGGAGTGAATGAAGGTCCTGCCTCCCTGAGGGATCTTTTGAAACTCTTGACGTATTCGCATAAGACTCTATTTTCTTCCCTCAGCCGCTTACATTTTGTCTTTGATTTTAGCAACTTCTCCTTTATGGCTAAGGAAGATTCTTCAAAGTCTCCCACTACTTGACCTATGGAAGCATGGCCAAGATCAATTTGTCTGATGACGTAATCCTCCTGCCTAATCTCACTCCTATCTTTATCCACTACGGGTTCAGCAATGTGCAAGGTCTGGGATCCAGATTCTTCCCTTACCACCTTGGAAAACTTTCAGGGAGCCTTTATTTCCGTTGGCCAATCCATCCTCTTCAATAATTCTTCTAACTCCTGAGCAGGATTGGATCCTCCTTCTACTTCATTCCCCAGCCTGCCTATCAACCAGTCTAGAGCGGGGATGGAATGGCTATGATCTTCTACATGCTCCTGTTCCTGAGATTCTTCCTCCATTTCACCAAGGATAGTCTCCATGAAGCTATCCTGGCGAGCTTCTTCCTGGTGCAGGGGACTTTCTTGCCTCTAACTTCTCGATCGACAGTGGCCTTGTGAAGCATTGATGCTGAGTATATCGGGTGCTGGAACACTACCTGGAATTGCCCCTGTGGATTGTGGAAACATCTCCACTTCCCGCATGCTCGAGGAACTAACTGGTGAATGCTCCCTTTCTGTTCTTGCTCTCTTTCGTGGAGGTTCTTCTTGCTAGGCTCCTTGTTGAACCTCCTGTGGGATTTCCTGTTGGATATCCTTCTTCTTTGTTGTCCTTGGTCTCTTTGGGGCATTTTTCCCTTTATCCATCCAGGCTTCCCTCCCTGCCTAAACTTGTGAAGAGCTTTCAGTCGCCTCATTGTGGGAATCCAGACTTCCCATTAGATGGACATTTTCTTCCACCAACTTTCTTACCTGCCTGTAAATCCAGTGCTTAGTGAATTTCAACACTGGTCTAGCTAAGATATTCAAATCCTCCATCTTGGGCTTTGACCAATCTGGCAACTGAATAGGTTGATCCTTTACTTTCTCGAATTCAAGTTGTGTCAAATCTACATCTTCCTTCACCTGATCTGGCACTTGATAAATTTCACTTATTCTAATGGTGTCGAGGGGCAATCTGGAATGCATTCTCGTTCGGACCTCAAGGTCATCCTCGGCACTTGCCCAGTAATCCTCCAAGTGAAAATTGTGTATGAATTTGATGTCGGCAACCTTCCTAATTTGGCTGTAAGGATCATATTGGGTCCTGGATGTATAAAATGGCAGGTGATAGAATGCCAATTCCCCTGCTGCACTTTCAGCGGCTTCCAAACCTGGGCATATCTCCATGAAGTCACCCAAGACAACTGGAAATTCAATTGATTGTTTCTTCTTCTTCTGCAGCTGATCATAGGCAGTTAATTGCCTCATGAGCTCGAGCAATACAAGCTTGTCTGACGGATATTTGGGCAATTTGTATGACTGGAAGGAGAATCCTTGCGTCCTGATGTAGGTGAATTTAGGAAATTGCAAGAACGCAGCTCCATACTTCTGGACCAAGGCACTTACTTGTGGCGACAACCTCACATGCAACTTATTCTGCATAAGCCGTGTCAAGTACATGGTGATGGTGTCATTCGCCAACTTGTAAGAACTAACATTGTGGAGATGCAACTGGGGATAACACTCATGTACTTTTAACTGAGCCGGTCTGCAACCCATGATTCCTCTTGCTAGCAACCCATCGAATCCTCCCCTTCATGCAAGCATATAGAACAGGTAGGAGCTCATGAAAAAGGACTGGGACCTTTTCTCTTTTAGGTTCTTCAATTGTTCATGCAAGTAGTGACTGATCAATCTAGCCCAGTCGATTAGCGTATTTGAATTCATGATCTCGCCTATGTAGAAGAACATCCAGGCCTCAAAGTTCACCGAATGTGGGCATCCCATTACTCTGCTTAACATTTTTATCAAGTCTGCATACTCCTACTTGAACTCGAAGATTGTGAGAGTTTTGGGCATCTTGGAAGCATGCACTCTAGGCTTCAGCAACCACTACTTATTGATCAAATCAGCGCACCTGGCAAGGCCTGCTTCATATACTGCCTGAGCTCCGCTGCTGGTCCTGTACGTCATGGAATAATGTGAAGGGATTCCGAAAGCTTCACCAATTGACTCCGGAGTCAATGTTGCCAGTAACTTGCCATTTGGCGTTGAGATTGTTTTTCGCTCCAGATTATAATGTGTTGCACATTCCAAGACCAGATCTAGGCATTGAATAGCGGGAGGAAAACCAACTACCGCAACTATTCCACTTCTCACAATTCTGACAACTGTCGGGGACGGATTGTGCCCTGCTGTTCCGAACATTCAGATCTTGAATGCAACCAAGTTGAATGTGCCTAGGTTAGTATCACTGATTTCATCCCATCTTGAATTCAATCGAGAATGAGGAAGAAAACTTTTCATTTCTGCCTTGATCAATGCCTGCCTGGAGATAGTAGTTGCCTTGTTTGATTCCGCCATCCTAGAAGCACCTTGAAAATGATGAAAACAGAGACTAAGTATGACCACTTTTCACTTCTCCACTTCTTCTTTCCTGAATCTCGCACGTGAGAAATGAAATGCCTTTCCAAACTTATATAGAATTCTTCAAAATGTCTTGCTAAATCAGGAGGCATTTAATTAGTAATTGCATTCATAACACGTCATACTTTCCCTAATCACTATGCCATGCAAAGGCAACTTCCCATGCGAATGAGTTCAAATTTAGAATTTTCCTTAAATGCTCCAAGTCATGCGCCATACTTGGAAAATTCCTTCCACCAACTCATTGATTTTCACTCTTTCCAAATTTGGAGGGAATTTGAAGGATTCTCTCAAGATTTGCTTGATTCTACTTTAATCTTGTCGCCTCCTGCCTTTGAAGGAATTTCCATGTCTCTTTTCAACATCCCTATTTTTTAGGGATCCTCCCAAAATTTAGGAGTCAGGTTCATTTGATGGAGAATTTCATCCCGATTCCGAATCTATAAAATTTTCCACACTCCGTCAAGATTCAGTGTCTAAAAATAGCAAATTCAAAAATTTGCCCAAGGAGAATTTTGGTTTTTTAGTTCTCCTTGACTCCTTGGATTCCATGCCTTAGGCAAAATTTCAACTTTTAGCTTGGGCGGAATTTTCACTTTGCCAAGGATTCATGGAATTTTCCACCTATCCTTGCCTGACCCATTTTGGTGCCCAACTGCATACTTGGGCGCAATTTTCACTATGCCATGGATTCATGGAATTTTCCATCTGTCCTTGCCTGACCCATTTTGGCGCCCAACTGCATACTTGGGCGCAATTTTCACTATGCCATGGATTCATGGATTTTTCCACTTGTCCTTGCCTGACCCATTTTGGCGCCCAACTGCATACTTGGGCGCAATTTTCACTATGCCATGGATTCATGGATTTTTCCACCTGTCCTTGCCTAACCCATTTTGACGCCCAACTGCATCCTTGGGCGGAATTTTGCTTATGCCGTGGATTCGTGGATTTTTCCACCTGTCCTTGCCTGGCCCATTTTGGCGCCCAACTGCATACTTGGGCGCAATTTTCCTCTGGCCAAGGATTCATGGAATTTTCCACCTGTCCTTGCCTTCCTCATTTTGGCGCCCAACTGCATCCTTGGGCGCAATTTTCCTCTGGCCAAGGATTCATGGATTTTGTCATTTGTCCTTTCCAGACTTAGGATAATTTGACCCTTTTGCAATTTTGGAATGATTTCCTGAACCTTGGTGAATTTCTGAGCTTTCCATTTTAGGCATAGGCTTCCAGCACTTGATCATTTTCTGGCTTTCTCTGACTGCTATCTGACTTACCGGAATTAGAAATATCAGCGAACGTCTGATCCTCGTCGCCTTGTCTGACAAACCCTGCCAGTACTGACTTTCCAAAAATAGAAACCTTCGAGGTGTCAACGTTAGATCCCTAAACAGGGTGCAGGAATGAGTTACTATAAATAGAAACTTACTATAAATAGAAATTACTAAAAATTGTAAGTTTGATTTTTGGCAAAATGACGACATTCCGGGACTCGAAAAAATCCCTAAAAAATAGGGATTTTCTAAAAATAGAAAGTTGCTCCGTTTGGGCTCAAATTTTATTGGGAGGTTCCTTGAAGGGTCCCGATTCTAGTTGTATGTTCAGTTTTCTCAAAACCCTAACAGAAACCCCCTAAAATCTAGGACAGAAGGCAGAAACCCTAAAAAGGGACAAAACAGGCCCTAGACCTCATAGAATTCGCTCGACAAAGAAGCAGATCACCTCTAACCGACCCCCTAACATCCGCAATGCAGAGAGATTGAAGAGATTGCCGCAAAAGACCCCAAAAACAAAGCCAAAAAACCGGAAGGGCCTAAAAAGCTAGGGGGTCCGTATCTGGGATGGGGTGATGTGTGATTAGGTCACAACAATTAGCTCTTTAGTTTATCCCTATGTTAATCTTAAGGGGGGGTGTTGAAGTAATTAGGACATCATATAATTATTTAATTAATTAGGTCCTTTAATTACTTTATTCACTTAAGATAAACTTAGGTGATTTTTGCTTTTATTTAATTAGGCTAATGATAGCTTAAATTGTCTCATTCATTATGATTGTGACATTTGGCACTAGCTAATTTACTCTTGCTTTAGGAATTTGTATCTAGGGTTTCATTCATCCCTTCATAAGGATTTGTTCATTCATTGTAATCGCAATCTTTTGTGCAATCAATACAGAATTTTCAAGTTGTGTTGGATAAATTATCCTTGCTTGATCTTTCTTTATGACAAGTAGTGTGCTTGAAGATAATTCTTGGCTTGTGAGGTTGGATCATCAACTTCTACATTTGGGAGGGGTTATTCAGCTTGGATGAATTTAAAGTTTCTCGTGTTTACCATTTAGGAAACCAAGCGGTTGATAGATTGACCAAATCTATTGTTAAAACGATAGCAAATCATGCCAAAGTTGAGTTGGGAGTTTCTAGGTCAAAAGGAGGAGGCTAATAGGACGATTGAAGGATCAATCCATTAATGACCGCAAGGTGGCACTTGTGCGAAGTTATTACAAAGGACGGGACTGTAATATTCCCACTTATGTTTTGGTTTTCAAGCAAAACAAATAGTACAATGCACCCGTTAAAGTTAGGAAATATAATCCCAATGCTACTGAAGAGTAACCCTTCCACTTTTTGATCACCAAGAGCCCAATGTGGGAAGGTGAGAGCATACGGTGATAAGGGGTTCGTTAGCTCACTAATCCGCTGGAAATTACAATGCAAATACAATACTGGGCGGCAAGCCAGCCCCTTCCACTTTTCAGCGAGATGAAGAACAAGAACTTGGCAGTAAACCAGCCAAGGTAACAAGAGCATAACAGAACCAAATCACTCTACCGCTTATGCAGCGGGAGGACTTTTACATAAAACTATCACTCAACCGCATATCTCAGCAGGAGGACAATATCACTCAACCACTTGCTCAGTGGGAGGACAAAACTGAATTACAAAACATATAGGCAACTAAGCCATCCTCTTCCACTTGTTCAGCGGAAAATGCAACATAGAATGAATTGGTCAGTACTACTGAAGCAATTCTTACAAAGATAGAGATGTGAAAGAAGATAGAATGAAGTACATATCTCAAGAATTCACTAACACACTCTCACCATAAACACTGCTTGTTGTCTGAAATCAGATACAATGAAAACGTAGAACCAGCCATCCCAAAACCCACTAAAATGCTTGTAACTCTCTCAAAACTGAATGGAATCATGCCAAAACAAAAGCAAATGAAGCGTATGACATAAACAAACAAATCAATACCTTAAAACTGCGACTAGAGAGCAACAACTGCAATGCACACAACCCAAGGCAATTCTAGAAATGGCGTTTTGGCTGAATAGTTCGATTTGCAACTGTAAATTGGAGAGTTCTCCAAATGCCACACCAATGTAGGAGAATTATTGTCTCTCCGATACGCTTCCAACAAGCCCTCACCCACAATGATGCACTCAACACACAGATAGCTACAAGCAAAATACACTTCCAGCCAACACACACCAGCAACATCAAAAAAACCAGCAGCACACAACTCTTCACCAACACACCCAAAAATCACCAAATAGCTCACAACTTCGAACCACAGCTAAGAGTGATGTCTCACACTCGAAACCGGAAGGAAAGATCTAGGAGGTATTCACCCTCGAAGAAGTCTGGAGTCATTCCGATAGCATAACAATATATTTTCTCTGGATACCAAAATGAGAGCCCAAGTCACTTATTTATAACTTTTTGCTAACCAAATTCAAATGCACTCCAAATATGCCCAAACCAAATGCCATTCCATTTCATCCACATTTAGCATTGCATTTCATTTCATTTCCTTGCACAAGTTCCCCCAATTGACATTCACCCAAAATCGCCCTTTTTAATAAATATAAGTGTCATAAAATAAAGTGTAAAGTGGGCGCCCAACTATGACTTCCAAATAAAAAATATTACTAAGGCAATATACTTAGAAAATCGCCCCATTTGCCTTGAGTTATAATTTACTTATTATCACCATGACAACCCCCTTGAAGTCATATGCAAATTTTGCCCAAATAGACTTAGGATAAAATTAATATTTTCTCCCTTCCTAAATCGTCCATCCATAAAATTCCTAAGTCGTCCATCCATAAAATAATCAAATATTAATACCTCATGCCTAAGCTATTAATATATTAAAAATACCTTCTCCTCAAATATTGATTATTGCCAAATTGAGTCAAAGACTGAAGTGTTGGAAATCACCAAAACTGAACTGAGTTGGGGCTCTGAACTGAACTGCCAAAAATAGTCATCTGAGCTGAACTACCGAATCCATACCAAGAATAGCACCAAAAAATGTTGGAACACCAACTACTCAAACTGACCTGCCGGAAATAGCCATCTGAACAGGCTAGCTGACATCCTGCTAAAAATAGTACTTACTAAAAATAGCATACTGCTAAAAATAGTAAGTGTTTCCAAAGTGATTTTAACCACATTCTGAGCAACCGTCGCACTTACAAAAAATAGTAAGTCAGGGAAAAAGTCACCCAATGCAGATGCATGTCGAACCATCCCAAAGCTCTCTGAAAACCCAGAAGGAATCCAGAATCCAAACTGTCAAACTCCCACATATACCCCCTGAAAACACCAAAGAATCCTCCTAGAAAATAGGAAACCCTAATTCTCCTTTCCAAATAGCCTACGGGTCTCCGGAATAGGCCAATGGACCACTGAATGCACATCACTGAGAAGGGGACATTATAGGGACAATGTGAAGTGGTGGTATATCTTGCCCACGAAGCCAAGCAATGACATCGTTTGCAAAGGAGACTACTATATGCCTTAATGCTAGAGATAGGCAAATGGCATCCAAGGGCTCGATGACGAGCAACAAACTCCATATGGTCTTCAACACATGAGCAGGAAGTTCTAGAGGCAATAAAATTTGTCTTGGGGGGTGTTTTCTAGCGCTTGTGGCCCACAAATTTAGGGTGAACAGCTATTTTTCTTCCATGTTCATGGTATGAATATTGGAAGCCGAGAAGGGCAAAATTTTCGTCAAAGGGCTAATGTAGAAGCTAGTCAAGGCTTGATGGAGACTAACGATGCAACAGTTTTTAGATATGTCAATCTCGAGTATTGGTTGTCATCACGTGGGAGTCCATGGCTAAAACTGACTCTAAATTACAAAGGGTTGTGGATCCCCTTTATCGTTTGGCAAACAAGGGCGAACAAGGAGGCCAAGAGGCACTAGACGATGCAAGCGATGGAGCTGCTAAAGGAGGTTACTGGTTCATGGTTAGCAAAGCACGTCCAACCCATGGCATTGTTGATGGCCACATAGGGAGATCGAGTAGAGGAGCTACAGATGATCGAGGAGGCCGGTCCAGGATACTAATCTTGTAGGTGTGTTTAGAGGTTACAAGTAATGGTTTTTTCAACCCCATTTTGTAAATTTTGTATATTGTTCATATAGACATTTTTTGTATTTCGAGTGTGGTCTTCTTAGTGCCACATTTATATATTAAAAAAAAATTATGTAATATTAAAAGATATTTAAATTTTACATTTAATTTCCTATCAGCATATCCCTTGAACCTCCTATGGGTGCAAGTGCTAGTAAATATCATAAGTCAAGTGAAGACAAACCAAGTTTTGCTACCTGTCCCATGCAAGACATTCCCAAATTATCAGCTAGGTGTTAAGTCTCAAGAAAGCCAAATGATGAAGTGTTAATGCTTTAAGTGAAGAAATTTACTTAAATGTCAAGGAAGCAATTTCACTTGCATACAAATTTTCCGAAGGTGAGAATGATACCTGTAATTTCCGCCTTATTCAGGAATATAGGACTTAAGAATCACAGTAGTGCATCAGAATCTTGTGTGCCAAAAAAAGTCGCTGCTAAATGTAGTTCGATATTAACGTTGTGAAAATAAAATGAACAAAGGCCAGTCTCCTACACTATTTGCAAAACATATTGTATAGCAGAAATAAAAATACAGAAAAATAGAAGAGCCTTGATCAACCAAGAAAGTTGTAAACACTCTTGCGTTTGGGCACACAACAAAAACAAAAAATGTCCAGAAACACTAAAAACAAGCAAACGGAGATGGATTTGGGTCTAAATGCATACTGGGTAACAAGGAGCACATCAATTGTTGAAGGATCGATCTCATCAAAGTACGGTAGAGCCGCCATACCAGAATAAGCAGGATGGATTCCGCAGTCGAACTCCACGACCACAATACATGCAAAAGTACCATCAGTTCATTAAGAAAAATCAAGGGACAAAACCTCATCCCAACGATAGTTCTTAAGTATTAAATCCGATTAACAATTCTTCTTCGAATAAAAAGATTCCTTTCTGAAAAAAGAAGTTAAATCCTACTGACAGTGCAAACGCATTACAACACTCTTCTTTCAAAAGGACACAACATATTTCCCCCAAATGCGTTAAGACCCACTACTTTCAGGCTCTTGTGCTCAAGATCAATAACGCCGCATGTTCATGCAAGTCAATTTCCCTTGATAGGGAAATCCACTTGAGACCCACTATATTTTGTAAAACACTGTGTCACAAAAAGCAAATTTAGGCAATTATTGCAGAACATCAAAAGAGCAGACACGGCATGTATGTCGGGAAACGACAATAAACAGCAAAGATGAATGAAATGAGAGAAAAATGAGGGGTGTAGGGGCGCGAAAGGTAAAAGATATGAGGTTACCAGAACAGTCTTGTCCTTGTAGGTCATGTAAACACAGGAACGACCCACTTCACTGCCAGCCCCGAGAGGAGTGACGAGCAACTGATCTCCCTCTCTCCACACCATCGATTCCTTCCTTTTCAATGTACTCATGGCTGCTAATACACAACAAAAGCCTTCACAATGTTTTTGTATTCAGTGTACGCGGCCTGTGTTGGCAAACTGTCCAAGATGACATACCTGAATTGAAAAGTTTTTCTTGCTTGCTACTCAAATATAAAGGTAAAAATTAAAAAAAACAACTGCTGCCCGAAAATTCAAAGCGCATTTTCGAAGGAAAACTCAACCTTGGAAAAACAGTGTGAAAAGCAAGGGCCGAGAGATCGCCAGAGCGCGCGAAAAAAAAAATTACATGATCAATTAGAAACTAGTATACTTATATTTAGATATATGTAAAGTATGAGAGTAATCTTTCATTGAAATCTAAATATTATTTAAATTTTATTGTTATTTAATGTTTAATTTATTTGTTTTTAACAATATACATAAATCATGAATCATGTTTTGAGACTTAGGTTATTTCTTGTATGGGGTTTTTGCGTTATGTAATGGTGTTGTTTTTGGGGATTGTTAGTTATATTCTATTTTCATTTTTTGGTTATCTTATGTTGCATATATTTATGTAATTCTTTTTGCATTGATTCAATATAGAAAAAAAAACATACATAAATGAAGTCACCAAAACATAAAATTTTACAAAATAATATATACTCTAATATATGAGACCATATATTTCTTTTTTCACTTTCTTTATCCACTTTATCTAAATTCAACATTTGATGATATTCTTTGTCAACCAGCACTATGTAACCATCACATCTAGCTAATTTCCAAGATATAGTAGAACTCTTCTAATGAATAATAACATCATAATGTTTTTCATAAATTTTTGTTTGTACTTCTTCAAAAGAAAACCTGTAACTGAAGTATGATCTGTTGGGGATGGAATTATCATCCAAGTCTTTTTAGCATAATTAAATTCAATATTTTCCCCATTGTTTGTATGATGTTTCAACCAATAAAATTGTTCTTTAGAGTGAAAACCTCTTCCCAAAGGAAAATAGGAATGTTCAACAAACAATTGATTCCATAGATTTATATTTTGAGTCATAAATCTCAACCATACTTTAACTATTTGTTTGTCAGTAGTTATGTCCAAAGAAGATTATGTGTTGATTGATGGAAGAGATAAAAGTTGTTGCTATGAAATAAGTACATAAAGTGGTTGTGATTCGTCTTAGGCAAGGAACTTTTGTCCAAATTTGAGTGTTTGCATTAGATTTATCATATTTGTAGAAATCAAAATGACCATCTCTTACCCATTTTGAGCAACAATGGATATTGTTGTAAATCACCTCTATGCACTTACAATAGTATGGAAATTTTAGTGAAGGAACCCTATAAAAATATACATCACCTTCGATGACCCATGATTGTATCCCCTTAGACCCATATGAAAAAAACTACAATAAAAAACACATCTGGAACTAGAATAATCGGGAAATATAGTTTTCAAATAATCAAGTGAAATAAGCATCTTCATTCTAGAAATATAATTTTCAAATAATCAAGTGAAATAAGCATCTATTTCCACCTCTTAGCTCATTCACTCATCAACACCAATTGTTCTTTTCTTCCCCATCAACTCTGCAACATATCAACATTTAGATTCTTGAGAAAAAAAAAATTGTTGGACAATATAGCTATACTCATCAACACCAATTTTTTTTCTTCCCCATCAAGTCTACAACATATCAATATATTAGATTCTTCGGGAAAAAAATCTTATTGTAATAGTAATTTCCTTGCAACGTTTTAGTGCTATCAAAAGATTAAAAAATGAAATGAAAGTAAATTTAACATATAATTATATAAATACATATAAATCTAATAAAAAATATTCATAAGGATTAGTTTTCTATTATAAAACTTAGATAGTACATAGTTGTAAATTTGAAAATAAACTAGTTAAGATTGGTGCATCCAATTTCATGGTATGAACATAAATTCAATAAATATTAAAATATAAGTGACTCATAAATATAATATTAAAAATAATGTTTAATCTCATTTATGTTCTAAACTAAAAATGTTATATTATATTTTATTTTGTTGAGTGCATTCTTGATAAATTTGATGGCATATCAATACAAAGAGAAACATCAACATTGTAATATCCATATTATAATGACTAATATACCTATATTATACAGTAAAAAAGGATTTATATTAATGCATATAAATCTAATAAAAATAAATTAAAAAAATCTCAATATTTTGTAAGATTTAGGGTGGGGGATTTGTATATTTGAAAATCTATGTCAAAGGTGGATTTAGACTGCTTTTGTATGGGGGATCTTTGGCCAGTTTTTTCCTTTTTAAGGGAGGTTTTCTTGAGGGTTCTTTCTTGTTGGTATGCCCTTTGAATCCATTGTAAAAAAATATATTTTGAATAAATAAAAAATAGTTTAGTGCCATGCCCACTTTTATTTTTAAAAAAAATCTAATAAAAAAATTCATGAGGATTATTTTTCTAATTTCAAACTTAGATAATACATAGTTGTAAATTTGAAAACAAATTACTAAGATTGGTACAACCAATTTCATGAACATGCATTCAATAAATCTTAAAGTTTAAGTGATTTTTAGAAATAATATTAAAAGTAATGCTTAATCTCATTTATGTTCTAAACTAATAATGTTATATTATATTTATTTTTTTATTTTGTTGGGTTCATTCTTATAGATTTGATGAAATATCAATACAAAAGAAACTTCAAACATTCTAATATTCATATTGCAATGACCATTATACCTATATTATATAAATATTAAAATTTATATTCATATGAAAAAATAAAATAAATCATTAAGTATAAATTTTTGTATTTATCAAATTACATAATAATAATTTATAAAAATTTTGTTAAAAATTATTTTCATTGACAAAAATAAAATAAAAAGATCAATACAAGGTAAAAAAAGATTGGTGCTAGCACCTATCCACCATGGATAAGATCTACCTAAACCTTCCACAAAATATATGAAATTGCTAGATTCCATACTTGTATTGAAAAAAAGGAAAGATAATAACAAATGAAACAAATAAATACTGCAAATGTAATTGAAGAGCAAAATGTAATCAATGTACTATTCAACTTGTTTAAATAGAAGTGTTAGCTTTATCCATTCATGTAAAATCATGAATTTTTTTTTAATTTAATAAGGGTAATTCATTTTTATTTTTTATTTTTTATTTTATTATAAAAATAGAAAATAAAAATAAAAAAATGATTTACAAATATTTAATGTTGATTTGTTATAAAAATCAAAATGATTTACAAATACTTAATGTTGATTTGTTATAAAAATCAAAAATAAAAATAAAAATGATGTTTTTTTATTTATTTATTATCTCATTATAAGAATAAAAAATGTTATTAAATAAAAAATAAAAATAAAAATGATTTTATAAATAATAAGAAATTTTTTTCTCATTATAGAAATAAAAAATAGTTTGCAAATATTTATTGTTTATCATTATTAAAATAAAAATGGTTTTAAAAATCTTTAATAGGTATGTCATTATAGAAATAAAAATAAAAATAAACAAGTGCCACACAATGGCGAATACTTGCCTTCATAGTATTTGAAGTAATTCTTAATTATAATTTTGAAATATTATTATTTCAAAATTATATTATTTTAATTGTATTTTGTTATACTAATTATAACTCTCACTTCAATAAAATAATATTAATAATAATAATGTAACATAAACATTATAGTAAAAATATACATTTTTCTTAAGAATATAATTCTAATTTAATTAAAAAATCTATATAGTAATTATAATATAATAAAATTGGTCTGTTAATAGGCTTTCCGGGGTTGCCATCCGCAATAGCTGCACCAACACCAGTTATGCAAATCTTCATCGATCAACACGTTGACATCCAAGAACACTCAACAACAACTCGGATATGAAAGATAACTTCTAGAGCACCAAATCATGAACCACTTGACATGAAGATACACACGAACATCCAAAATATTATCCCAAAATCGCAACTCGAGATCTAATCACACTGGAATATACCAAAGGAAATACCCAACTCACCAAAGCACTAATAAGAAGAACCCAACTGTAAACCGGATCATATGATATGATCAATTAAGCTCCCGGATCACTGAAACCAATACAGAAAGATATAATGATACTAGAAATACTCCATATACCGAACCATGATCCTAATAAACTAATATGCAACCATCGAAGCAATAAATCACAAGAATATGTTGACATCAATGACAAACAACATATCCTAGCAACAACAATGTCCAACAATCTCCCCCTTTGGCATTGATGACAACATATGAATGTGAAAAACAATCAATGCAAAGGAATGAATCGACAAAAATCCAACAAACTCCCCCTTTGATCATGCACACAAAGCTCCAAAGATAAGGCAGTTTTTCACATGCTTCTCACCCCCTTTGACGACAATGCCAAATATATAAATTGATAGGCGAGGAGATATCCTCGCTAATGGGGTAAGGAGATTATTGGATGGCACCAAAAATGAAGCAAAAGTGCAGGTGGCATTGTGGGGAGTGAAGATGGTACAACGATTGGTGATACCTTGTTTGCATTTGGAAGGTAACTCACAAATAATTTAGTTAATTCTATTATTAAAGGAGAGGTCGTTTCTTGGAAAATCAACAAGTTTATTAAAATGATTAAATTTGAATTAGAAATTGTTAGAGTTATCATGTATAAGCTAATAATTATTTATTTAAGTATTAGTCTATTATACTCTACGCTTAAGCTAAACTTAGGCATTTAATAATATTGTAGGTATTTAATAATTATTCTTTATCCCTTTAGGGTTTCTTTAGGGTTGCATATTCTCCTTTTATAAGGATTGTATTGTACTTTTAATCTAATTCCCTCTCTGAATGATAATCTTCTTCTTCAGAGCCACTATTGCTTTTTGCCTCCATTCTTCTCTTGTGACAAGTATTTTGCTTGCAGGTGTTCTTGGGATCTTTGAAGTTGTATTTCCCAACTTCTTCATGGTATCAAAGCTCTTCACATCCATCCATGCACTTTTTCCAGATTTCACTCCAGGTACATTTTATTCATGTTTTTGTGTTTTCACACTGTGGTGAATTACTTGGACATATGAGCTCGTGAGAACTTCTCGTTTGTGTGGGATGACTCTTTTTTGGTTGTTCTTCATGTATTTCCAATCTTATGTCTTTTTTTGACATTCCAAGCTTTCAATGTAAGCACTTATGATTTTGTAATCACACTAAGATAAAGTGCCTTTGTATTGCACATGTATTATGGGCTCTTGTACACCAATTTTGTGCCTTATTTTACTCGCACTATGATATAAAGTTCCATGGGGGTTTGATGTTTGCCTTTGTTTGCCTCCATACCTTTCTAATGCATGTGTACCTTGGTTTGCACACCCTTTGTATTTGCTTGTACTTTCATGTTTGCACGATCAAATGTTCCTTGTTCTTCTTCATGCACTACATTATGACTTTCAGATTGTGTACTTGTCATACCTCTCCCTTGTCAGCATTATCGGGGGGTTTCTACTATTGTTGTCAATACTTACAAAAATATGTATACAATGCTCAAAGAAGACAAAAGGTTGTGAAGAGCTCTGAAACATCGTCGCCCTCTGCCTCTGGACGACCTTTTTCTCTGACCCCCGCTGCCACGATCCTCTGCCTTCGACCGCCGCCCAGGCCCCGCCCGCCAGTCCTCTGATGTTGTCGCCCCCGCCATCCAGCTGATCGCCACCTGCTGCTCTCAGCCACCATCGCTGCCGCCCAGGCCCAGGCCCAAGCCCCGCCTGTCGGTCCTCTGTTGTTGTCGGCCCCGTCATCCAGCCAATTGCCACCTGTTGCTCTTGGCCACCACCATTGTCCTTGCTCAGGGCTCCGCCCTCTGATCTGTTGACCACCAACCGCTTTCGACCACTGTTGCCCGCCGCCCGACAGGAAACCACTTTTCTGGCCCCCGCCCACTTTTTCGGCTAACGGTCTTTTTTTCCAGTAACCTTTTTACTAGCAGAGGTTTTTTCATGCAGCTGGGGGATTTTTCTAGGCACCTGATTTTTTTTCAATAAATTTTTCAGGCGACCTATTTTTTTCGGCAAGCAGGAAATATTCTTGGAATATTCTGTTGACATCAGCATGACGTCAACAGTACGGACACCTTTGCATGGATCCTGAGACCCTCTTTGTGCCTTAAAAGAGGGGTTTTTTTGTTTTGGCCATATCTTGGGCATACGATATCTGTTTTGGGCAAACGAGATATCGTTGGAAAGTTGGTTTCGTCTACTTTCCAGATTTGTGGGTTTCATCACCTGGTTTTTTTGCCAGTACATTCTATAGACATTTGAAGTCAGATGTGTTGTTTTCAGTCCCAAGCTCATATCTTTTCGCCAATTTCTTCGATTTTCGCAATTCCAGCGGCATTGGGACATATGAGCTCATGAGAACTTATCGTTTGTGTGGGATGACTCTTTTTTGGTTGTTCTTCATGTTTTTCCAGTCTTATGTCTTTTTTTGACATTTTGAGCTTTCAATGTAAGCACTTATGATTTTGTAATCGCACTGAGATAAAGTGCCTCTGTATTACACATGTATTATGGGATCTTGCACACCAGTTTTGTGCCTTATTGTACTGGCACTATGATATAAAGTGCCATGGGGGTTTGATGATTGCCTTTGTTTTCCTTCATACCTTTGTCATGCATGTGTGCCTTGGTTTGCACACCCTTTGTATTTGCTTGTACTTTCATGTTTGCACGGTCAGATGTTCTTGGTTCTTCTTCATGCACTATATTATGGCTTTCAGATTCAGTGTACCTATCATACCTCTCCCTTATCACCATTATGGGGGGGTTTCTACTGTTGGTGCTAATGCTTCCTTGGTTTCGCGTTGGAGTGAGCTATGTAATTAGCATTTGTTCCTATGTACTAGGTGGATGCAGTGGATGGTTACCTATGCATTTTGGTGAGATGGATCATTTACCATATGGACACTCTTTCATTTCTATTTTTGGAGGCAACCTTCCATCTTTGATTGATCAGCTCTTCAGACTTTGGTGTTTTTTGCCATTTGTATCTTCGAGTTCAGTGATTTGCCTTTGCTTCCCATATGATTCGAGTAGTGTTATTTGAGGGAACTCATGCAGATTACAGTCTTCTCTACATAATCATCTTCTATTTTAGTGGAGGTTCTTCAGATCGATAGTTATTCTTCAACAGTGTTTGCAGCTTCATGTTTCAATTGTGTTCTTCATGATCATCCTTTGTTCCTTTTTTTGGGCACATTCTCTTGTTTGGAGGCTTCTTCATCTCTTCACTTGTATTTATCTCTTTAGGAGAGGAGTTTTTCCCATGAGGTTTTATCCTTTTCTCTAGTTGTGAGAGATCTTTTGTACTTGGGTACCTCATCAGGCCTTGTTGTTGGGACCCAAATTTGTCTTCATCATGTAGTTGCATTTTTTGCTTCATGCATTTAGGTTTCTAGCTACTCCCTAAGTTCATCTTAAGGGGGTGTTAGAGTTATCATGTATTAGCTAATAATTATTTATTTAATTATTAGTCTATTATACTCTACGTTAAGCTAGACTTAGGCATTTTTTTTTGAATAAAGGGGTAAAATCTATATTAATAATTAGAAACCAACATTACACACGAAAGCCAGAGCCACAAGGCTCCAGAAGAGAACAACAAACCCAACCAAAAATTATCTAGCTTCATAACTCTCCATATCCTCAATGAAGATCTTATGCAAGTCTTGACAGTAATCAGGGGAAAGATGCTCCCAACCCTTAACTTTCCACACATCACCATGTTCCAAAGCCCACTTAGCCAAACAATTTGCAGCTCTATTCCATTCATGAGGAATGTGGATGAAAGACACCCTCTCCATCATAGCACTAAGTTGCAAAATCTTGTGCACAATCCCTGCCAGCTGCCAATTAATCCCACTTACCTCTGCTCAATCAACAGATTAACAATAATCTACGAATTCAATTCACAAATAACCTTACGCCACCCCAGCTCATATGCACGCTCCAGGGCATAGAAAATTGCTAGTCCCTCCATAAAATTATTAGATTGTTGCCCTTTATGAACTGAAAAGAAGAAAACCACAACCCCCATACAATCCCTACCAACCCCCCAAATCTCAGCAGGACCCGGATTACCCCGAGAGGATCCATCGTTGTTAATCTTAATGAAGTCATCCTGAGGGGGCAACCAGGTTCCCCCCCTTTGAACCTTCTGCTTAGCACGTCTATCTCTCTTGAAACAAGCTGAGATAGGAGACATCTCCTACAAACCCAACCTATTCAAAATATCAGCCTCTCCTCTATCCAGAGGAAAATTCACCTCACATTTAGCTTCCACCGTCTCTTGGATCATGCCAATGATTCTATTCCACACTTGTTGAACCAACAGTTTGACATCCCTAAAGATTCTCCTATTCCTCTCTAACTAGATCTGCCAAAGTATAAAAATGGGCCCAATGTGCCAGACAGTCTGGAGAAAAGAGGACAAAATAGGAGGCCTGCCCAAAATGCTCCAAAACTCCACCAAAGAATCTGCGTGAACACAGGGGTGCTTCCACACTCCCCACCAATAATGCTAGAGCAACAACGAAAAAGGCGAGATGAATCCTCCTCTCCATTACCATACAAAACATAGATGGAAGGCCCATGGAACCCACGCTTGCAAATATTGTCCGAGGTAAGACACCTATTCAAATCCAAAGTCCAAGCAAAACAATTACACTTCGGCCAAGAGAAATTGTTTCAAACATATTTCCACCAATCCACCTCCATCCCCTCCAAGCAATGGAACAGTAGGTCTTGGTACCCACTGGCAACAGTAAAAACACCCTTAGGATTCAGGGACCAAGCAAGTCTATCCCTATCCTTAAGGGAACTACAGTGTCTACTAGCCAAAATGACATGAAGCTCAGAGCAATCTTCCTCCATATCAACAACCAACCATTCATTAGGAACCTTCCACCGCACCATCTCCAGTTGCCCACACCTATAAATAGACTTAAAGTTGTTCACTCTAGACCACCTTGCCTCCATGAACCTCTGACAAAGATTCACTCAATTAGCAAACTAATCAATAATGGGGGGATAGCCATCCCAAGAATCAAACCAAAAAAGCACCTCTTCTCCCCTCTTACAGATCCAAAAAAGACCATATTTTATTAGTGTAGCCCCTATCTTGAGAGTACTCCAAATCGTAGAGCCTTTTCCCGCAAGCGGATATCTTGTAATTTCCTCCTTCGGGATCCTGTGCATATAATTGAAAGACAAAATCCTAGCCCAACCTCGATCTTGTTCAACACACCACCTCCAGTACAATTTAGCCGCCAAAGCCTCCCCAAATAAAGAAGACTGCCTTAAGTCAAGGCCACCCAACTGCTTCGGGCTGCACACCAAGTCCCATTTGACAAGACTCCATTTATGGGAGGACAGGTTGCCTGCTCATAAGAATTACCTTGCCAAAGAATCCAATTCCTTCACAAACCACTTTGGGGCCACTTGGAGCATACACCTAAAAATCGGAAGAGCATGGACCACCGACTGGATCAGTTGAACCCGCCCAGCAAAGGATAACCATATATGAGTCCAATGTTCAACCTTCATATGAAATTTGTCCAGAATACCCTACCAAGAGTCCCTGGGAGGATTACCAGCAAAGATAGGAATACCCAGGTAAGTCAAGTGAAGAGACCCGACCTGGAATCTCAAGATATGAGCAATCCTCAACTAAATAGTTTCAGGTGTGTTGAAGAATACAATGGAAGATTTATCCTCATTGATCAACTAGCCAAAAACCCCAAGATAGGCATCCAAGATTTTACGCAGATTTATAACTTCTCTAATCCTAGCCAGTCCCATCAGGGTCGTATCATCCACAAACTGCAAATGCGACTGAGGAGGTATGTCATTACCCCAACTCCAACCATGAATAGTACCCAGTCCCACATTATACTTAATCAATCTCCCCAAACCCTCGGCCAGAAGAATGAATAAGTACAGGGAAAGAGGGTCCCCCTGACGAAGGCCCTTGTACACACCAAACAACTCAGTATGATCTCCATTAATTAGCACAGAGAATGAGGTAGACAAAACACAACTCATAACCCATTGGATCCATTCATAAAAAAAACCAAATGCCCTAAGAATCTTCTGGAGAAAGGATCATCGGACTCTATCATAAGCCTTTGTCATGTCTCTAAGCTTGATAAACATAGTTTTTTCCTTGGAAGTTTCCATAGAATGAATGGTCTCAGTAGAGATGATCACTCCTTCCAAGATTTGACGACCCTGCACAAACCCACTCTACTCTTCAGAAATGACCCCCCCAAGCCAATTCTTCAATCTTTCTGCTATCAGCTTAGAAATAATCTTATAAATCACATTACAAAGAGAAATAGGATGAAATTGGCCTAACTTGTCAACCCCATCACGCTTGGGGATGAGCGCAATAAAAGTCGCATTCAAATCCTGAAGCATCTGCTTAGTCCTTTGGGACTTTTGGACCACCTCCAATAAGTCCAATTTGATAATATCCCATAATTCTTGATAGAACTCAATCGAAAACCCATCTGGTTCAGGCGCCTTCCCCGTCTTCATGTGAAAAACAATCCTCTCAAGTTCGTCCAACAAAATATGTCCCATAAGCTGCTCATTCATCTCCCTAGTAACTAGAGAAGCGATACAAGCAAGAACCTGATTTACCTCTTTTGATTCTTCCTGAGAATCCTCACTAAAAAGGGATTGGAAATACTGCAAAGACTCCCTAGAAATCCCCTGGAAGGATAAACACTACTCACCTCTATCATTAACCAGAACAGGGATGGAATTGCCATGCGTTCTTGCTTTCACCGTATTGAAAAAGAACACAGTATTCTTATCCCCCGCTTGAAGCCAATCAATACGATCTCTCTATTTCTTGTAGATTTCCTCCCTAAGCTCCCATTCCTCTAAAACCTTGACTGCCCTGACTTCCTCCTGATGGAATTTTAAAGCACTGAGAGGGAGGGGGGGTGAATCAGTAACACCAAAAACAATACTACTTTAAACACTAACCGGTAGATATACTTAACAAGTTTGTTAAATGACATGCATGTAATCCAAAGTGATATAACAACGTCCACAATAAGTAAACCATCCATCATAACACAAGTGTTTGTACGTGGAAAACCCAAATGGGAAAAACCACGGTGAGATGGGACTCACAAGTTAACTATCTGCAGTAATAGATAACTGACTGGTTAAGGTCTACAAAATGTTTCTCTGCTAGGAGTGAATCATGTTAAAGATCCCAAAGCTTAGTTAAAAGCTATACCCTGTAAAAGGTAGTACCCTATCAGGAGTAACCTCGGTAGAGGACTTCTGAATCCAAACTAATGGATCACTTGGTTAGAGTATTTGTACAATGAAGCTTGTTAGAGCTTACCCGGTTAGGGGATTTGACTGTTGCAGTGATTAGAAAACAACAGGTGGTGTGATCTAGTATTAGCACAACTTGCTTGAATAGATCCTTTTCTGTGCATTCAAAACTTCATTACCAACATACTCTGCAACTTAACACTTCTGCCTTCACATCAAATCATCTCATAGCATATCTCCTTCGCTCATGCAAATAATTAATTGTGATGTCAATATATAGACATTTAGATTTCATGTCGGCCTCTAGAAATCATATCACAATTTCCTAGGTGCAGTGTATCTAGTCAAACAATCATAACTCACCACAAAAATACTGCCATAAATTGTCGATAAGGATAACTCATCACGACTAGTGATAACTCATCACATAATCAATGAATACCGGTTGGAACAACAATGCCGATTGGAGTTAAACATATAAACCATTTGTCCTTTGATGCTCCTTTGATAATCTCCACTGGATCTTCAGGTTGTCGCTGAGTTATTTATATCCATATATAAATACACACTAGTTATCTCCATGTATATATCGGTTGTCACCATGTACCAGTTAGATATAAACTTCTAGTATATCGATTGTAATATAAACTTTGAAGTCACACCGATAGACAATGTGAACATATATGTGTGTGTATGTGTTTCATCAATGACAACATATGAAGTTATTCATTACAATCATCATCAAGACAACAGCTCCCTAAGCAAGGCTTCTGACAACCCATGCTCTCTAATCTCTCTAGTAATGCCATTAAACTCTAATTGAGCAGTTGTCTTGGCATGAAAGATATTACCAAAACACTGATGATTCCACCGCTTAAGCTAGAACTTAACAAATTGCAGTTGCTTGGCAAAAGTGTACATGGCAGTGCCAAAGGCTTGCCTCCCTTTCTTCCACCACTCTGCAACATGAACATGCAAAGAAGAATCCCACAACCACATAAGCTGGAATTAGAATGAAGGAGTGCGAGCAACCTGAGCAGAAGAGGACACCAATTTGGTGGGCCTGTGGTCCGAACCTTTCCAATCTAAAATCTCGGAGCATGAGGACCATCCCCCACCAATCCAAAAACTAGAAACCAAAAAGCGATCCAGCCTCTTCGCAATCCAATACTCCCCTAGTCTCTTGTTGTTCCAAGTGAACAAACCATTATCGGGTTTGATGTCAACAAGATTCAAGGTTGATATACTATCTCAAAGAAGGAAGGAAGAAGGCTCCAACCGCATAACACCACCCTTCTTCTCACTCAACTCTAAAATGGCATTCAAATCACCCGCCAGAATCCATGGATGAAAAGAAAAAAACCCACGTATAAAAGAAATATGAGACCACAAATTTTGCTTACCCCAAATATCAGTGGGGGCATAAATGTTAGTAAGCAATATATATTCCCCAATCTCAAGACTAGGGGCAACCCTAGATGAAGATGATCTGGAAGAAACCCACCATATATGATGAATCCTCAAGGGGTTACAAAGACAAGCCACTCCTCCAAAGGAACCAAATGCCCCAATACATTGACATTCGCCTCTCCCCTATAGCTTAGGCACCAAACCCAACATACTTTCCATAGATAGTTTAGTTTCCTACAAGAAAAGGACATCAGGAGAATGACTCCTAATCAATTCTCGATTTTTTTTAATCTAGGGCCACTGTTCAAGCCCCTCACATTCCATGAAAGCACAATCATTTCGGGGGATTAGAAATATGAGAATCCAGAGTCTTTACTGACCCTGACTCAACCAAGTTCTCCCCCATCAATTTAATCTTATCCAAGTCCTTCTTTCTGCCAACCTTCAAATTCTTCTCCGTTGCACCATTCTTGATGTCTTTCTGAAGAAGACCCAGATGTAAAGAGATCTTATTACTTTTAACCCCAACAAAGTCCAATTTATGTGTTGCTGAAGAAACATCCCCACCATCTATCTTCATTTCAACACTAGAGATGGGTCCCATCTAAGCCAATACCTGTTGATACATCTCCATCTGTTGACTTCCAACCTCTTGCAGACCCTGGGAAGGATCCAAGTTCACACTATCAGGCATCAACCCTACTGCACTCTGATCCAAAGGAATCGTCCCCGGATTCACCTCCTGTTGACTAAGGTCATCCAAGGCTTCAAATCTGTTAAAGGTATCCTCCTCCTAACTTTCCTGCAAAGACCTCTTTTGACCTCGGTTCCTATTCTTTGTCTTAACTGGGACAAAACCATCAACACCCACAGCCACACCAGACATGGGATCTTTTCCTTTATCAGCTCCATCAAGGTTACGTGACGACTGTTGAGGCTGATGCACTGCCGGTTTAGACCTAGGGCACTTGCGCTGCAAATGACCATACTCATGACATAGATGAAACCGAAATTGTAAAGTCTCATAATCTAGCTGTTGGACCCAAGAATAAGAGCCCGCACACATATCTATAGCATCTGACAAAGGCTTAATAAGATCAATTTCAACACAGATACGAGCGAAAGTCATTACCTTTCTCCCCAAGGTTTGCAATGAAGATCCAACATGATTCCCAAGCAATGAAGTGAGCATCCACAACACATCCTCCTGACAATATTCCACCGAAAAATGAGGTAATCGAACACACACTGGGACCCGATTTGGGAGTTCCTCTGAAGGGTTAAATCCCGCATGCCAAGGTTTGATGAACAACCCCAACTGGTGATAAAAGTACAGTCTTCCTTCAAAGACCCTATTGCGATCCTCCATGCAATTGAATGTAACCATGAATTAATTAAAAACTTGCAATACAAAGAATGCTTCGAATAGTATTCCACATCCTCAATGATCATTTTTGGAGGAATCGCCAATATTTGGCCTCTCTTTACACTTCTCCAAAGACCCATTAGTTTTTGTGACCCAAGCACCACTCATCAAGCCGACATTAGCATTACCTTCACCCGAAGCAAAAAGACTGTTAACAAAAACCTTAGTACTCTGAATAGGGGACTTCGAACCAACAACTATTTGAAAGTCCAGGTTCAAAGAAGATCGTGACAGATCTCCACAAGGCATGGCCGTTTGAGCCCTCACGCCTTGCATGCAGAGCAAAACCCCAAAAGAGAATAAGGGCAGGCACCCCCTAGCCCCACCCAACCACCACTCACCGATAGCACCAAGTTAGCACTTTTCAACAAAGAAAACTCTGAGCAACCCCTCAACGCCTCACCCTCCCAAATGACAAAACACTTCCCCCACAGGTCGTAGTACCCATGACCAAGGAGTCGAACAAGGAAAGAACCACACACCCCCACCACTCCCAGCAACAACAAAGAACCCGAACACCGTAAGCCAACAACACATAACAGAAAAAGAGGAATAAAATGAAGAAACTGACCCCCCAAAATGGAAGAGACCCCCCACGTAGCGCACAACAGAGAACAACGACCATGAGCTAGGGTGCGAGTGCCCTAGCTTGAACCCTCGAAGCAGAGCTCAAACACATTCTCCTCCAGATCAACTCTTAAATTGATCCGCTAAACTAAGGCATTTAATAATATTGCAGGTATTTAATAATTAGTCTAATTATTAAATACACATTATCCCTTTAGGGTTTCTTTAGTGTTGCACATTCTCATTTTATAAAGATTGTATTGTACTTTTTATTAAATTCCCTCTCTAAATGATAATTTTCTTCTTTAGAGCCATTATTTCTTTTTGCCTCCATTCTTCTCTTGTGACAATATTTTTCTTGCAAGTGTTCTTCAGATCTCTAAAGTTGTATTTCTCAACTTCTTCAGAAACATTTCAGTCATTAAATTTGAATTAAAAACCTTCCAATCATATTAAGTTAGACATGTCCTAAGGGAAGCTAATTTTATAGTCGATGTACTTTCCAAAGATATCCTGATTGGTGAGGAGATATCCTGGCTATTAGGGTAAGGAGATTATTGGATGGCACCAAAAATGAAGCAAAAGTGCAGGTGTCATTGTGGGGAGTGAGGATGGTACAATGATTGGTGATACCTTATTTGCATTTGGAAGGTGACTCACAAATAATAGTTAATTCTATTATTAAAGGAGATGTCATTTCTTGGAAAATCAACAAGTTTATTAAAATGATTAAATTTGAATCAGAAACATTTCAGTCATTAAAATTTGAATTGAAAACCTTCCAATCGTATTAAGTTAGACATGTCCTAAGGGAAGGTAATTATATAGCCGATGTACTTTCCAAGGTGGCTATATCGTTGCAGGAGGTAAGTGGTGAAGCGGTGTGGGAAGACTATAGAGATGTTGAGTTGGATGCCATGTGAGTCAAACACCACCAAAGGAGGAAGTTTTAATGACTCTTTAATGATGTTTTGACAAGGGGTGTCTTTGTTATTATTATTATTCAAAATGGGTTGTCGAGAAAATAAACAAAGGCAGTGTTTGGGGTGAAGAGAAAGAGCCAAAATGGAGGCCAATTTTTTTACTTCATTTGTTGAAACAACAACTTGCCTTTTTTGGAAAGGTATTAGAGAAAAGGCTTGTGGAGTGTTTAAATTCAAAGACCCCGTCTTTCTTCAATTTTGGATGTGTTTCTCATGAAGCTTACATGAAATTAGAGTTCCACTATAGAACAAATTTAGACATTATATCCATGTTGGCTGCATGGGGGTTGGAGCTTGGAGCTTGACACAAAGGAGGAAGTTTTATGGGTTGTGAGCACTTGTGTTCCAAAGTAGTACATGTTTGAAATGGCATCCATTCTCATGAGAGATAAAGTGGGAGAGGGTTGTGGCGCTAGTTTGGAGAGGGTGTGACGTAAGATGGGGAAGACTCAAAATTTAGACCCTTCATCTTGCGGAATGATGGTGCAGACTGAGCCACCTAGACGAAGGACATGTGTGTGGGTTCGTGAGCATTAAAGGGTTTTGTTCGCAAAAAGGCAATGGAGCGGATAATGGCAAGGGAAGTGAAGAAGAAAGATGTTGAAAAGAAAACGAAATTTGAATCGAAAGACTTCTGGGATAATGGACTAGGTAAAAAGAAGTTGTAAATTTGTTTTTGTTTATGTTCGTCTTACTGGTTTAAAGACTTAAGACCTATTTTCTGGATGGATTTTGAATAGAGTAGGGGTGGTAGTAAACCCACTTTTTGGTGATGTTTATATTGTGTAATGGGTGCAGTTAGGAGCTTTTAAAAATCAATGTTTATAGACTGTAGTTTGCACAGTAAGGCGCTTTTGGATACAATGGTTATAGTTGGTAGGAGTGGTTGTATGTGATTAGAGATTTGATACCGGGGTTAATCCCTAATTTTGCAATCTTTTATGAATGTAACTTTTAATATATCAATAAAATATACATAAATTACCGATAAAAAATTAAAATAAAATTAATCTTAAAATTAATTATTAATTATTGGTTTAAGATTATGATTATTTTTAATTATATTTATGCAATATTGATTATAACTAATCTTAATAAAATAACTATTAATTATATATTATAAACAATAGAATCAAAAAAGGTTTAGTTTTTAATGACTAAATGAAAAATTATTAAATTTATGATTAAATGTTATAAAATTATATTGTATATATATAAAAAAATTATGATTTTCAAAAAGTATTTAAAAATAGAATGATTTCAAAAAATTATACAAAATTATAATTATAAAAGATAAATACAATTACTGGGTTTATTTTTTACTAGAAAAATTGCTTTATTTACCTTGACTACCGATAATTTTTTTGAAAAAAGCTACTTAAAATAAAAAATTATTTTTTAAAATATAAAGAAATCCTTAAAAAGCCTATAAAATCTATCATTCCTAAAAATTTGCTCCTATAACACTAAATGTTTTCATCCAATAATAGTGTAGATAAATAATTTATAGTTTAAAAATATAAATATCTTTATAAAAATTAAGTTTATTTTGAAAACAAAAATAATAATCACTTTTGATTGGTCGAAATAATCGATTAAATAGGGTTAACTGAATGCAATAGTATTGCTATGGCAAGTAGTAAAAAGGTTTACAAATACTTAATGTTTATCCATTATAAAAAAAATGATTTTACAAATGTTTAATGCTCATCCATGAAAATGAGTGTACACGGATTCCATTGTATATTATGTCTCTAGGTGTACAGTCTTTATTTTTTAGTTTAAAAATTTAGATGGGCTAGAAATTGTCACATTAGTTAAGACCTTTTTCTCCACTCAATCATATGAAATTTTCAAATTTCAACCAATTAATAGTTTTTATCTTACATTTATTTACTCTATTCAATTAAACGTGCAAAATAACAAAATTCATGAGACCGTGCTTCATAAATTTAGAAGTTTAAGCTACATTAGAAAATTCATAAGACCATCCATTTTAAAATAATCCTAAAAAATCTCAATACTGGTCACTAAATTTTTTTAAGAAGGCCCCCTCCACGGAACGCACCCTTAGGCTACAATCGTATGAAGGATGCTTCCAAAAAAAAAATCAATGAGTGTTTTTGAGATTTTTAGGGATATTTTAAAGTGGTGGTTTCATGAATTTTGTAGTTCAAATTTAGATTTAAAAGTTTAAATTTCAAAATTTATCCAAAATGATGGTCTTGTGAGTTATTATTTTGCATATTCAATTTAATAGAATAAATAAATATAAAATGATAAAAAGATTAATTGGTTAGAACTTAAATACTGCAAATGACTAGTGGGGGAAATCTCCATCACTCCCCCCTCCCCCCACTCTTGCTCCTTGGGCAAAAATTCATGAATAGCACCTTAGTGAACTTGAAAGAAGCCTTCTATAACATTAAATCATTTTAAAAGTATGATTACATCTATCAACAAGTAAGAAATTTATTTTTGATATCCTTCTAGGGTGATTTAAACTTATATTTATTGTTTTGTAAATCCTCTCTCATATTTAAATCATTTGAAATCTGTCACTTAAGTATTGATAGAATCGTTTATCTCTTCTCATTCTTGCAATTGATTTGTAAAATATTATTTAATAGAATATTAAATTTTTCTTATTAAATTTGGTTGCTTTGTATCACATTCTACTCATCATACATACCAGAGAGTTAAAAAAAATACAAACCTAATATTATAACACTTAGATCATTTCTTTTTGTTGTTCTTACATCCTAAACACAATTAGCATTATTATTACACACAAATCATGTTTTATCAATCCACTTGATTGTCCATGCATATTGAAAGATCAAAAAGAGGTTTGACTACTATGAAAAGCTTTGAAGTAGTTGCTAACTTGTGTATATTTGAAGACTAAGACTCAACTTACAGTGAGGGCTTTACACTATTAATCGCTTTACACTATTAATCTCTATTGATATCTATTCACTTGCAATATTTTAGTAATTTTTCTTTTTCCTTATTTGCATTGATATACCTTGTATTATGTTACTTTCTTCAATTTTTGTAGCATTTCTAGGTTCTATCTTACGTAGTGTTATGAAGAAAAGATTGTGGGGTCTTATCAAACTACCCAATCTTGCAACCTTATATAGAAACAAATTTGAGACATATCTTTTGTGCAACTTTAATTTGTATATTTATGCAATAAAATGCCTCAAGAACAATTGTATAAGTGGAGGATTTCAACAAGAGACAAAATTTAGAAAATTTACAATATTTTTAGGCACTTCATTCCTATAAGTCTTTGAATCTCCAAGCCTTCACACCTCCTTGGCTTCACTTCTAATTTGATGCTTGATATTCTTCATCCTACAACTCTCATGGATACCTTGAATACCAAAAACACGCCTGCAAATTCTTCTCTCTCTTCCTCTTCTTTCTCCTATTGGTAAGCTAAATGCCTAGACTCTTCCTCATGCAATTATCTAGAGCAACTTTCAAGCTCTTTCACCCACCTTGATGCTATTGATTGTTGTCTTTTAACATGATTAAATGTTGCATTTTATAGAGACTAAAACCTTGTGAGGCACCTAGATCTTATATTTCATTTTCCTCAACTTGACTTTTGAAATTTCTTCAAAAAGAATGCAATAAAAACATAGTTTTTCTTCCAAATGTGTTGGTAATGTTGTTTCATGATACCAAATGCCTTGCTACTGTGGATGCCTCTGGAGATGAATAAAATACTAAACCAATTTGTGCTCCTTTAGTAATTGAAGAGTCATTAATTATTTTTCCAAAGTAATTATCTTTTTCTTCCATTTAAAGTACCCTATCAGTCTCAAATTTTTGAAATGGAAGTCAAATCTTTATAAAAAAAAATCTTTCAACACTCCAAAATATGCTCTTGAAGCTCCAACCTACAACAAAAATTCAAAACATGAACATTAAAAAAGAAAATATGATGCAAGATTACTTGTGAACCTTGATGTTCCTACATCATAGTGGGAGCCAATGTGTAATATATTGCAAGTTCCATGCAAAATAATTTTCTTTTGATGTTCTTAAATGATGACAATTTTTTTTTCCATGCAAAATAATTTTCTTTTGATATTCTTAAATGATAGACATATTTCTTTATGAGAATATTAGCACACTAGATTCTAAATTAAATATCCTCTATATTCATCCTACAAACTATATACGACTCCAAGTTTTATTTTTATATAGTTCATCTGCATAATTTATCTTTCTACTTTCTATTTCTCATCTATATTTTGTCAATAAAATTAATATAATATAATTGACAAGGACACACTTAAATGAGACTAAAATATTGTTCATTATTTTATCATAAATAATAATATTTTTTGCTTCTTTAGTATTATCTTGTATTCAATGTTTGGTTGAAATCTTAAACATTGATTAGTAATCAACTTTCCACATCTTTACATTTTGGTGAACCTAACATTTCACCTTATTCTAAAACAAAATCAATTCTTGCTATATTTGATAGTTTATTTATTGATGAATACTTTTCTATGTTAGATAATTATTTATAATATTTTGATCACATTTCATTAGATTCTTCTCATAATATTTCTATTTCCAAAATAAAAAATACTCTAGTTAATGACTATTTATGTCTCATCTTACCAACCTAGTCATCATTGCACCTAGTTATGAATTGGTTTCTCTTCATCAAACAAACAATTCAACCTATAATACAGTAAACTTATATAAAATTATAAAATGTGGGGTGCTTGATCATCTGACCTTCGCGTCCAACCATTACATTTAGGGTATCCCTAATTATCCTCAACCTTATAATTTGTTATGCACATTGTTCTATCACTTACATATCAAGTTGATTCCACTATCGACCTTCATATGGTAAGAGATACATATAAGACTTGAAAATTTTGACAATTTAATCCAACTTTAGAGAAGGGTATTGTGGATGTTTGATCCACATATGTACTACTCTTGGTATCATTATGTGTATAGTTAACTATGCTAAATTACATTAGCATACAAGACATCCAAATTTAGAAAAGGGCATTGTGGATGTCAAAAGTGTGATACACATATGTACTCCTTTTGGGACCATTATGTGTATAGTTTTTTCCTTTAGATAACAACTCTATCTTCATATAGCACCTCCTAACCTCAAACAACAAAAAAAAGAAACAAAACAAATATTGGCTTGAAATAGTATTGATTGACAAAGAAACAAAGAACATAATGATTTATATTTCAAAATATATTAATGAATTATAATATTATAATATTATAATATTATAATATAAATCACTTTTATTTTTTATTTATTTTTGCTCGGTAAAAGGCCGAAGCCGGATTTTATTAAATGATAAATTATATTACATTCTCCGCTCAGTGCGGGCGTCAATAGGAAAGAGCGGAGAAGAGAAAACCTCTGGCCTTGCCCGGAACATTATGTCTAGTCAAGTAATGGTACTAAATCTCTACAACATTTAAATGTTACATAATTTCCTTCTTAAGCCATTCATCCTGGGCTAAACAGGCCCATCATAGAGATTTTCTACATTCTGCCTCCAATTTCTGTAGAAACTTGCCTCCTTTATCTAAGTTCACAGACTTCTAGCTATCCTTGTCACTTGCAAAACAAATTCTCAACACAACCCTGTTGCATACCACTTCATGATCTTGTTAGTGCCGAAAAAAAGGACTACTTTTATATAAACAAGATTTTAGTATACTTTCCACGACTACTAATGCAACCAAGGCATATTTTATATTGAGGCAACAAAGAGTTCCTATACTGTTGACTAGAAGATGAAAGATTACCCAAGTTACAATTGTTGGCATTATGGATGAATTGATTATGTGTTGCATTGATGTTTTGTCATTGATATCAACACTAGTTGTTATGGTTGGTTACCAACATACAAGTTTTGGTTATCGGTAGAAGATCTAGTGTTACCGGTAGAAGAGACTATCTGTTGGACACTTTAGACATGTTTGGATCAGTGAAGTATGTTTGATTTCATGTGTTATATGCTCCATGAGCATGTTTTGGTTATTTGGTATTGGCTTGGTAATCGGATGCTATCATACACTCTGGTAAACCCTTACCGGCACTGGTTTAAGGCTTTACCGGCAGAGCTTTCATTAAGGAATCATGACAGGATGCATAGTTGGTGTTGGTGCAGCTTCTTCATGGATTTCAGGACGTTGAAGATGTTCTTTAATCATGCTTCAACTGCTTGAAGACATTGTTTTGGCATGGTGGACCCAAAATAGGTACGGTACCTATCTAGGTTATGGACCGGTATCATGCTAACATGTACTCTACACATTACTGGGATGCCTCGAGATGATTTATGGATTTGTTATTATTGTTTTGGTCTTAAGATGACATGACATATCATTGTAATGTGGAATTATGTAATGATATTATTATAATATCTTTTAGGTGGCCGACCTAATTGGTTTAGGCCTTAGGGTTTGTATAAATAAGAGGTAGAAACTCTTTGTAGCGTATCATGGTTATTGTAAAGGTCATGGTCAAGGAATGTAATGTACAAATATCGTAATATCATTCAGGCAGAGGAGTTGGTCGATCATTAGTGATTGAATTGGATTCAGAAGAGGATTTAGTCCTCTGGCACTGAGCTTAACCGGGACTGTAATCAGGCATGGTAGATGCTATTTCTAGCAGTTCACTCTATTGGATTGTTGTCCATTTATCTTGAGATGGTTGTAGCCTCTTTGTAGTCAGTGAGACTCTTTTTTAATGAGAAGTACACTCTATGCAGTGTGCCTTCCTGCAAGTGCAGGCCCCTCATTGTAACACATACTTTCTGCAGAAGTATTATCTGACTGTGGGTAGGCTTCCCACAGTGGTTTTTCCCTTTCCAGGTTTTCCACGTACAAATCATGGTGTTATGTGGTATGGTTTCTTTGCATTGATTATCTGGTTAATTGTTAAGTTGTATTGTTTACCGGTATCTGTTCCTACTAGCATCTGTATGTTATTTACCGGTACTTGATTTGTTTAAGGTTGTATTGTGGATTAAAAGTTATAATATGTTAACAACTTATTCACCCCCCCCCCCTCCCCCCCCCCCCTCTCAGTTGTTCACTGGTTATCCTAACAATTGGTATCAGAGATTTGGTCCTCTTTTGTAGAAGCTTAACCGCTTGAGGTAGATCCTATGACAACTAATACTTCTAATCCATCAACAACTATTTTTCAGAAGAGAAATCCCTAAGCTTGATGGAACAAATTACGGGATATGGAAAATTCGAATGGAGACTCATCTTAGATGTCTTGGCAAGGATATTTGGGAGATCACTGAGAAAGGATACACACCTTATGATCCAACATCTGACAATCATGCTCCTGCAAACTTGGATAAGAATATTGAAAATGATTGCAGAGCTAGAGAAGCCCTCTTGTGTGCACTTATTGATCAACAAATCATGGGATTGACTGACAAATCATTGGCTAAGGTTATGTGGGACAAATTGAAAACTCTAAATCAAGGTGATCATACTGTCAAAATTGCTCAACTTGATGGTTACCAGGTAAGCTATGAAAACTTGAAAATGGAAGATAATGAAAGAATTGTTGTGTTTATGGAAAGAGTAAATGAGATTGTTATGGGAATTTAATGTTGTGGAGGGTTTCTAAGTGAAGATGAAAAAGTTTCCAAAGTCTTGAGAGTCGTTCCACCGGCTTAAGAGATGAAGGCAACTGCAATTAATGAGTTAAAAACAATGGCAAACACTTCAGTTAACAAAGACATTCTGATTGAAAAATTATCTGCTTTTGAGCTGGAAGAATTTGGATCTTCTAGAGACACAAAAGTGAGTGGAAAGCCCTATATGCAAAAGAATTGGAAGACACAAGGAAAGAAGATGAAGAACTTGAGCAACTTGAAGCCTCATTTGCTAGAAGAGTACCCAAAGGACCAACTAGAAGTAAGTATGAAGGAAAAGCACCTTTTAAATGTTTTTCATGTAATAAGATTGGTCATTTTGCATCTAGATGTCCTGAAAGGAATGCAAGGTTTGAGGAAAGAGTTAAGAAATCTCTTAAGCCTAACCTGAATAGATATAGATTCAAGGAGTAAACAATGCTACATAGAAGATGAGGAAGGAGTAACTGATGACTCTAGAGATGAACTGGTAGAAGACTCTGCTAGTGGATCTTGAAATGGAAAGGAATGGGTGTTCTATGCTTTGAAGGAAGATGAACCGAAACCGGCTATCAAGAATGAAGAAAAAGCCCTAACAAAAAAAGTTGAAGATAAGGATGAATGGGTAATTGATAGTGGATGCTCACATCATATGACTGGAGATAAAGGGGAATTTATGTCCTTGCAAGAATACAATGGCGGTTAAGTCAGATTTGGAGATGACAAGGCATTTATGATCAAAGTTAGAGGTATTATTTCTTTGGATGGCAAGCATAACACTGATAATGTCTATTATGTAGAAGGTTTGAAGCATAATCTTTTGAGTGTTGGTCAATTGGTTGATAAGGGTTTTCAACTTTAGTTTAAAGATAGAAAATGCAAAATCATTAACAAGTCTGGTTTGGAGATTGCAATCAATATTCAAACAGGAAGTAATATCTTTCACTTGAACATTGGTAATAAGACATGTTTGATTGCTCATATTGATGAGAGTTGGCTATGGCATAAGAGGTTGTGTCATGTTAACTTTGATTTTATTGTTAAGATTAGTTCAACTAAGGCAGTTAGAGATATACCTAAGATTATGAAGCCTCATCATTTGGTATATAGGGAATGTCAATTGGGTAAGAAGGTCAGAATTTCTTTTAAGAGCATACATGATAAATATAATGATGTACTTGATTTGATTCACATTGACTTATGTGGTCCAGCAAGGACTAAAAGCTTTCAAGGTGATAGGTATTTCATGCTTATTATTGATGACTATTCTAGAATGATGTGGGTGACTTTTCTAAGGGAGAAGTCTGAAGCTTTTGAGAAATTCAAGATCTTTAAAGCGAAGGTTGAAACTCAGATTGGATTGAAAATCAAATGTCTAAGATCAGATCATGGCAGTGAGTTCACTTCTTATGATTTTAATAGTTATTGTGAGACAAATGGAATCAAGAGACAACTATCTGCACCTAGGACTCCTCAGCAAAATGGAGTAGTTGAAAGAAAGAACAAAACCATTTTGGATGTAGCTAGATCTATGATGATGGAAGCCAAATTGCCTCATATCTACTAGAGAGAAGCAGTGAGTACAACAATCTACACATTCAATAGAGTTCACATCAAAAGTGAAACCGGTAAGACCCCTTATGAACTATGGTTTGGACATACACCTATTGTTAAGTATTTCAGAATTTTTGGAAGTAAATGCTATATCAAAAGGGATGATTCAATAGGAAAGTTTAATCTTAGATGTGATGAAGGGATATTTCTTGGTTATTCAATTCAAAGCAAATCATATGGATGTTATAACAAAAGATTGCAAAAAATTGTGGAGAGTGCTAATGTGAAAGTGGATGAACAATATAGAAATTATTTTATATCGTATGATAGGGAACCGGCAGTGGAAATGATCATAACTGAACCGGCAATGCCTCAACCGGTACGGAGAGCTGAGACAGTTACACCAGCACAATCATAAAATTCCACTGTGACTGATGATCAGAGCAATGAACCTGAAGTTCAAAAGACACCAAGGTATGTAAGATTAAATCATTCTGAAGATCAAATTATTGGAGATAGAAACAAGGGAGTTATGACAAGAAGAAAACTGGCAAATGAAGAGGTATGTCTTATTTCTCAAGTTGAACCAACAACTGTTATTGAAGCTTGTAAGGATAAACATTGGTTAAAGGCTATGGAAGATGAATTAGATCAAATAGAGAAGAATGAAACTTGGTCTTTAGTTCCCTGACCTAAAAATAAGAATGTTATTGGAACTAAATGGGTTTTTAGAAATAAACTAAATGAGGATGGTCAAGTTATAAGGAACAAGGATAGATTGGTTTGTAAAGGATATTCTCAAATGGAAGGAATTGATTATGGTGAGACATTTGCACCTGTAGCTAGAATTGAAGTTGTTAGACTATTTCTTGCCTATGCAGCTTATAAGAACTATAAGGTTTATCAAATGGATGTTAAATGTGCATTTTTGAATGGCGAGCTTGAGGAAGAAGTTTACATTGAGCAACCTGATGGATTTTCACTAACAGATGATAAAGATATGGTTTGTAGATTGAAGAAAGCTTTCTATGGATTGAAACAGGCTCCTAGAGCTTGGTATGCAAGGTTGGATAAATATATTTTGAAGCTTGGATTTACTAAAGGCAGTGTTGATAGTAATCTATATTATAAGATCACTGATAATGATATTATGATTATTGAAGTTTTTGTTGATGATATCATTTTTGGAGGAGAAGATAAACTGTGCATGGAATTTGCTAACAACATGAAGAATGAATTTGAAATGTCCATGATTGGTGAGATGGAATTTTTCTTAGGTTTGCAGATTACTCAAACTGACAAAGAGATTTTTATCTGTCAAACTAAGTATCTGAGGGAATTGTTGAAGAATTTTGGTATGGAGAATTCCAAACCGATAAGTACTCCTATGACTACAAGTGAGAAATCATCTATCAAGGATACTTCTACACCAATAAATCTATGATCGGTGGTCTGTTATATCTAACTCAAACTAGACTTTATATTATCAATGCAGTAAGTATTGTTTCAAGATATCAAAGTAATCCTAAAAAAAATCATGAATGTGCAGTAAAGAGGATATTTTGGCATTTGCAAGGAATAACATAATATGGTTTATGGTATTCCAAAAATGATGATTTCACTTTATGTGCATATACTGACTCAGATTGGGCAGGAGATACTGATGACAAGAAGAGCACTTCCGGTAGCGCTTTCTTTCTTGGAAAGAAACTGGTTTCATGGATCAACAAAAAATAGTCATGCATTTCTTTATCTACTGCAGAAGCTGACTAAGTTGCAATAGCAACTAATCGCACTCAAATCTTGTGGATGAAGCAAATGTTCAAGGATATCATGGTAAATTGTAGTGAACCGGTAGTTATCTACTGTGATAACTCTGCAGCTATTGACATGTCTAAGAATCTGGTATTTCACTCTAAGACTAAGCATATTTCAATAAAGTATAACTTTCTGAAGGACAAGGTTGAAGCAAAGAAAGTCAAATTGGTTTATGTGAACACTAAAGAACAAATTGCAGACATATTCACTAAATTGTTGTCTAAGGAATCATTTGAGTATTTGAGAGACAGGTTAGGGGTTTCTGCCCCTCTGACAGAGACTTGATTGATGAAGTTTGTCATCAGTCTGACATGTATTATCAGAGATACTATTCATTCTGGCACTGATGAGTGGTGCTACTACTCAGGGGGAGTAGTCAACTTTGAGATTCAGACGTTTATATCATTGCTTTGATAATTTTGTTAGGTTTCTGGCATTGATGTCAAAGGGGAGTGATAGTAATGTGAAAAATCATTCAGAACCTTACAAAGATATCATTCATAGGGGGAGAGCTATTTATTGTTGGTTGTCTTCCACGAGGGGAGACTTGTTTGGCATTTTTTGGTACTTAGATGTTTTTCACATCTAGTGTTGTCATCAATGCCAAAGGGGGAGATTGTTGGCATTATGGATGAATTGATTATGTGTTGCATTGATGTTTTGTCATTGATGTCAACAATAACTATTATGCTTGGTTACCGACAAACAAGTTTTGGTTATCGATAGAAGATCTAGTGTTACTGGCAGAAGAGACTATCTATTGGACACTTCCAGCATGTTTGGATCAGTGAAGTATGTTTGATTTCATGTGTTATATGCTCCATGAGAATGTTTTGGTCAATTGGTATTGGCTTGGTAATTGGATGCTATCATACACTCTGGTAAACCCTTACCGGCACTGGTTTAAGGCTTTACCGGCAGAGCTTTCATTGAGGAATTGTGACAGGATGCATAGTTGGTGTTGGTGCAGCTTCTTCATGGATTTCAGGACGTTGAAGATGTTCTTTGATCATGCTTCAACTGCTTGAAGACATTGCTTTGGCGTGGTGGACCCGGAATAGGTTTGGTACCTATATAGGTTATGGACCGGTATCATGCTAACCTGTACTCTACACGTTACCAGGATGCCTCGAGATGATTTATGAATTTGTTATTATTGTTTTGGTCTTAAGTTGACATGGCATGTCATTGTAATATGAAATTATGTAATGATCTTATTATAATATCTTTTAGGTGGCCGACCTGATTGGTTTAGGCCTTAGGGTTTGTATAAATAAGAGGTAGAAACTCTTTGTAGCGTATCATGGTTATTGGAAAGGTCATGGTCAAGGAACGTAATGTGTGAATATTGTAATATCATTCAGGCATAGGAGTTCGTCGATCATTGGTGATCTAATTGGATTCAGAAGAGGATTTAGTCCTCCGACACTAAGCTTAACCGGGACTGTAATCAGGCATGGTAGATGCTATTTCTAGCAGTTCACTCTATTGGATTTTTGTCCATTTCTCTTGAGATGGTTGTAACCTCTCTGTAGTCAGTGAGACTCTTTTGTGACGAGCAGTACGCTCTAGGCAGTGTGCCTTCCTGCAAGTGCAGGTCCCTCATTGTAACACATACTTTCTGCAGAAGTATCATCTGACTGTGGGTAGGCTTCCCACTGTGGTTTTTCCCTTTCTGATTTTTTCCACATACAAATCATGGTGTTATGTGGTATGGTTTCTTTTCATTAATTATCTGGTTAATTGTTAAGTTGTATTGTTTACCGATATTTGTTCATATCAGCATTTGTATGTGCTTTATCGGTACTTGATTTGTTTAAGGTTGTATTGTGGATTAAAAGTTATAATATGTTAATAACTGATTAACCCCCCCCCTTCTCAGTTGTTCATCGGTTATCCTAACAACAATAACGTCTGTGAAAAGTATACCTGCATATCACATAACCGATATTTCCATCTATCTTATTATCCATGTTAGCACCTTATTTGCTACTTAAAGTTATAATCAAAGAAGTCTCTTAATGTAAATGATTCAATGAAAATTGAACCAAATAGGCTAGTTCCATGGTACAGTCTGGAACATAGTGGTACAAAGATACTTACTGCATCTGCATACTGAAGATAAATATACCCAAGAGTGACCATAATTCATACCTGGTTAGTCATATCTAAATGCTAATATAAGAAAACTATCATTAGAGTATATTCATTATTGTAAGAGATACCCTAATTGTGACATACTATAACAAAACATTATTAGTGTCCTTGCCCTTATTTATCTATACTATAACAATATCAATCCAAGTCATATGTCATTATTAGTGTCCTTGCCCTTATGTTTCTGTGTATTTATCATATCCAAGTCATCCCCTTTGTCGAAATGTATTCATAACTAGACATATGTATAAATTTTACTATCTATAGATCCTCCTTACCTATATAACAGAGTTAATTATATCCAAATTCAAAAACCTTGGTATGAGGATATCCTTATCCCTCATTGTCATCTGCGGCTTCCGTGCTAGAAGCCTGTGCCTCTACAACCCCCATGTCATTGGGGTTTTCGGCTTGTATTGGGGTCCAACCCTCATTGATCATATAGTTGACCCACCATTCTCCTTTCGATTCTTTTACCATACCAAGCCATTGTTTGAGGAATGTGATATTCCTTTTTATATCTCGTTGTCGTTGCAGAAAGGATTTATGTTCCTTGATAATGAGAATGGGCCTCTTAAAATCTATTTTGAGTGATTCACCTTTGTCTATGGCCTCAGAAACCCTAACGTATTCTTCTAGGTAGGGGATAAAAAGATTGTCATCTACACAGTTAATGGCCATCTCTAGATTTACCAAGTATTCGTTGTTAAATATTAACTCGCATAATGAGGTTGTAGCTACCTTATCCTCTCCCATTGTGAGTAGAACGACTGCAAACCCAACAAGGATGTCACTATTAACTCGTTTCTTATGCTTTGTATTCATAAGCACATTACCCAAAATCCTCTTGGTCGCATGGATGACCAAATCATCCTCCGATCTCATAATAACTGAACAACATTTCTTAGATATCTCTCCAACAAAGGACATCTCTCGTTTTTCCAGGCACAAGCAAATACCAGAATCCATTGTTTATGACAGAGTGAAATATTGAAATGTAGGTGTTACCTCTAGATATACCGATTTTTCTAACCGACTCTATCACTTGATACACGGGTTAACAATAAACCCCGGCTAAGAGATAAGCTATTCTGCAATGAGTGACTCCTCTCCTCATGATAGGTGAGTATAATTATTATCAAATAGGTCTAGCAGGTCTCCGTGTCTAGGATGCCTTGTTGGAGCGAATCCAGAGTTTGTTATTGTTTACCTATTAATGATCGTCTATTAACCCTTTGCTCTGGCGTCTCCAATGCATGATTGCTTCAAGCAACCAAATGATACCCGCATAGGAAGGCCTAACATATGATGATTGATACTCAGATTATATGTGTCTATATGTGTTAGGCTGTGTATTTCTATATACACATATATAAATACACATATATATAGGGGTGTATATACATGTACATATATATGAATATATATCTCTCTCTCTCTATATATTTATATGTGTATATGCTTATGCAAATTATACATATAAACGTCAGCATGTATTTGTGTACACATGCCCACTGTATATATATATATATATATATATATATATATATATATATATATATATATATATATATATATATATATTTGTGTGTGTGTGTGTGAGTGTGTCTATATGTGTGTGTGTGTGTGTGTACATATATGTAAATAAATATGTACACACACACACACACACACACACATATATATATATATATGTACATACATATATATGTACATACATATATATATATATATATATATATATATATATATATATATGTTCAAATATATCTCTATATGTGCATATACATATATATGTTTGCATATATATATATATATGTCGATGAGAGCATGAGGATGAAAATATGAGAATGTGAGAGTAGGAGTTGAGTGTACACTGGTACTGTGTTTTATATGTCTGTACAAGATGCCCCTAGTTGCTCATGAGTTGCCTGTTCTAAGTGCATAGGGATCAAGGATGTGGTTTTATTCATTCCATCTGCTCCTATATTCTCTAACTTATCTGCCAATGTGTTAGCCTCTCTATATATATGATTTATTCTGTAATCTGAGAAGCTTTCTAGTAATAATAGAGCTATGTCCAGCAGGCTTCTAAGTTCCCAGTTTGGCATTGTTCTGGTTCTGATTGCATTAATTATAATGGCTGAGTCACCTTCTATTTCCAATTTGGATATTTTCAATTTCTTACAGAGGTTTGGTCCTTTTATTAGGCCAAACATTTATGCCTTATTGTTAGTGCATTGTCCTAAATATATGGATTTAGAGCCAATGCAACTCCCATTATCCGAATGTATTATACAACTTGCATCTATCAACCCTGTGTTTCCTCTGGATGCTCCATCGAAGTTGAGTTTATACCACCCATTTGCATGCTTTCCTTGCATCAATTTTATCTATGCCATCCTTCTCGACAAAGGGAGGGATTTTAATCCCCTTCCACTGCTTTCTGATAAAGTTATCCCAGTCTGTAAATATCTTGTCATGTTGTGGGATGGTCGAATTCTTCTGTTGGGAATTTCCATGATGGAGGCTTCTATTTTTGCTCTGAGATTCTCCACCTGCATTTCTATATCCTTAAATATTCTCCTATTCCTCTCCTTCCAGATTTCCCAGAAGACTATAGCTAGACTGCAGATCCATAAATTGTGGAAAACAATGTTTCTTTTGATGATCGGCCAACCTTTGAACCACTCCATCAGGGAGGGAATAAGAGCACCTGACCATCCTAGTTGGGCCATCAGCGAGTACCAACTTTTCTATGAGTAGTTGCAGGTTGTAAAGATATGGTCATTTGTTTCCTTGTTTTTCTTAGATAAGAGGCAAATTGAAGGCCCTTCCTAACCTCTAAGTTTAAATTGTTTTGCAGTTAGGACCCTTCCCTGAATTGCAGCCCAGGCAAAGAAGCCAACTTTTGGGAGACAAAATTTGTCCTAGCATACTGTAGTTGGGATGTAATCCTTGCCAATGTTTACCTCATTGTATATGGTTCTAAAACTGTCTTTACAGTTGTACTGCCCATCCTTAGATTTAGATCATATTAGTTCATCTGACCCATGTCTGAAGATTATTATTCTACATCGAAGAATTTGATGTAGTTCTTGGAATTTACTATCTGCCATGAATGGATGCATGTCTTTCCATTTCCATCCAATTGTCGATTTTGGTTTCATTGTTATATATTCCCTGCCATAATTACCCCATAAAGTTTTTTATTGATCCTTTACACCAGTAGTATCCATAAGCTTGTCTATCGGAGGATGTTCCCCCCAAGAGTCTTCCTAGAACAAGGCAGATTTGTCATCGCGAATGTCCCAGTACAGGTGATTAGATATGAGTGTGCGACATTCTTTTATGAAATTCCAGATTTTGGAACCCTTGGGTGGACCATATCCCTAAATATTGCCTCTCTTTGATTACTCGTTAGATATTTGTTCCTAAGAATTCTTGCCCATTTGGCTTCTGAGGATGTATATACTCTCCATGCTAGTTTTGTCCTTAAGGCCTTATTTTGCCATAGAAGTTTCCTAATCCATGCGCCCCCATCACTCCTATCTTGACATATTTTGTCCCATCATATCAGTTTGATTTTGTTCTTGTCCTCTATGCGTTACCAATAGAAGTTTCTGATTGTTTGAGTTAGTTTCTTGTAGGCCTCTTTCGAAAGTGGGATACATTATAGTAGGTAGATAGGCATTGTTCCCAAGACTGTCTTAATAAGTGTTAGTCTTCCTGCCCCTATCAGCCATAAACCTTTCCAAGATGACAGTTTTTTTCTAATCCTCTCATTCAGGGGATCCCAAAGTTTATTGGTTTTGATGCCTTTGTCCGAGGGCATTCCTAGATATAAAAATGGTAAATGGCCAATTTTGTAACCTAGAAATGATGCTATTCTAGATTCCTCATGTACTGTCATGTTAAAAAAGAATATCTCAAATTTTTCCTCGTTGACCATTTCCCCGGATGCCAGCCCATAAGAGTGTAAGATTCTCTTGATTTCCTTGGCTTCATTCAACTGTCCTTTTCCCAGAATTATTGTATCATTGGCAAATTGTTGGTGTGTGCACGAGTCTACACCTCCTGTGGTTTGGATCCTTGTTAGCCTTCTAGCTCTTCGTGATGTGTCCAGGTCTCTTCCTAGGGCTTCAAACATAATAATGAATAAAAATGAGGATAGTGGGTCTCCCTGTCTTAGTCCCCTAGTTGCTCCAAAAAACCCTTCCGACTTTCCATTCAGTAGGATTGAGAACCTTGGGTTTGATATGCAGAAATGGATGCAATTTACCCATTGTTTGTTAAAGTCAAAATCTCTCGTGCAACTACAAAGCAAATACCAATCCACTTTGTCATATGCCTTTTTAATATCTAGTTTTATAATCATATTAGGCTGGTCTTGGACCAGATTGGAATGGATAGCTTCCTAGAGCATAACTATCCCATCCAAAATTGATCTATTGGGTACAAAACTAGTTTGCTCTTCTGATATTATGGCTGGCAATAGTTTTTTCAACCTATTGGCCATGACCTTTGATAGTAGTTTATAAGTCATGTTGCATAAAGAAATGGGTTTGAACTCTTCTCACTTTGAGGGGTTCTCCTTCTTCGGGAGTAGGGCTAGGAAGGTGTTATTGATTTCTTCAGGAACTTCCCTGCATTTCGGGCAAACTCCAGGGCATCAGTGACCTCATCACCTTAAATATGCCAACATTTCTGAAAAAAAACAACAGGGAAACCATCCGGCCCAAGGGCCTTATCACCTTGGAATTGAGATAGAGCAGTTTTAACTTCTTCATGGGTGATTTTGGAATTCAACATATGATTATCATCATTAGTTATTAATTTGGGTATGTTTTTAATAAGGCCTTGTTGTTAAGGAGGTCAAAATGCTCCCAGTTATTGAGAATATTCTTAAAATACTGGGTTGCATCTTCTGCAATAAGATTTTGTTCCGTAATGATCTGACCATTATCACTGGTGATCTAAGTAATTCTATTTAATGCCCTTTTTAGTTTGACACTGTTGTGGAAAAATTTAGTGTTTCTGTCTCCATCTTCTAGCCAAGTTTCTCTAAATTTTTGTTTCCAGAATATCTCTTCCCTGGCCAAAATATCCTCATACTCACATAGAAGCTTTTTTTTTGCCTCGTATGTTGCTTGAGTCATCCCATGTTGCATAACATTGTTATTTACTATTTCCAGTTCCTTTTCAATCCTTATCTTCTCCTCGAAGATGTTTTTGAATTTCTTTTTGTTCCAGTCTAACAATTTATGTTTAATCTCTTTCAGCTTTGAGACAAGATAGTACATTTTAGATCCCACAAAGACACCTTCATTCCACCATTTCTACATATTGGGGAGGAACTCCTCATGTTTGAACCACATCAGTTCAAACTTAAATGGGCGCCCAGTCGGCTTTGCTTCCCCATTAATTCTAATAGCATCGGGTAGTGATTAGAGCCTAACCATGGCAATGCATTGGTTTTTAATTCAGATTTAAAGTCAGTCAAGTCTCCTTTAAAGAAAAAATTGTAAAGTGTTTTAGCAATGTAGGAAAATCCCTTTTTTTTGTTATTCCATGTATGGAATCCCATCTCAGTCCTGATTTCCAAGAGGTTGTTATCACTTATCTAGTTAGCAAAGTCTCTTTGTGGTTGTCTAATGGTTCTTATCCCAAGACTTTTATTTGTTGTATACAAGATGGTGTTAAAGTCACCACCTATGATGATGTGCTTCTCATCCTGATTTTTTAAGAATTGTTTTATTTCTTGTCAAACTAATCTTTTCTTGTCTGTTGGGATTGGACCATAGACATTCAAGATGATAAACTCAAGGTTTAGGCTAAGGAATCTTACTTTGTTCTTTTTCCACATTATTGCCAGCCCACCTGAAGCCCCTATAGAATCCACCATTTCCACCTGCCATTGGGTGAATTTTCTACTAAAATTGGCCATGTCAGCCTTTCCCAAAAAAATTTCTTGCAGCATAACTAGGTCCATAGCAGATTTCAATATATTGCGCTTAATTAAGCGTTGTTTGTTAGGGGCCCCCATGCCCCTAACATTCCATGTCAGTATATTTATTCCTTTACGTGGGATGGGGGGGACTTTCCCGGGCCCAACAAAGTTGTGATTTTGGTCTGCCCCTCCGCTTCCCCATCCATTTTCATCTTGTCTAAAAAAGACTTCGGACCTCTTTTGTTGGCAGTGGATTTGCCACAGTCTAGAGTCAATTTATCGCCTACCATTTGGAGGATGCCTCTGTTACACGAATTGTTTTGGTTGTTGTTCAATATCATATTATTTTCCCCTTCCTGCATATTGATCAGTTCTTTGATTATGAATTCTCTCTCCTCATTTTCATTCAAACCTTCCACAGCAAGAGAATAGTCCTCCATATTGGGAGAGTCTAAGATGATCTCATCATGAGCAACCTCAGTTGAGTTATTGTCCAGAGTCTGAGGTCTAGGGGGAGTTCGTTCATAATCTAAATTAAGAGTGATGTTATTGTTTGCAACGTCTATCGGAGCATCGTTGTAAGTCTCCTCTACAAATTCTTCTGCTAGTTTTTCCATTAAGCTATCGATGACATTGTTTAATTCCCTCTGAATTTGGTCCTCATGCCTACACTCAAAGGACTCATTATTATGTTCTATCTTGTCTGTATTATTTCCTGCATGTAGGTCTGAGGGAGGAGGGGGGGTTGCATTATTATATACCTCTTGAGGGCCAGTATTTATGATGAAACCACCCATATCATTGTTAAATTGAATATCCACTTTGTCAAACGTTTCTTTATGCTTATCTATTTTCGAGGCTTGAGGCTTTTGTATGCTAGGGTTAGTCCTCTTGCAGAATGATAAATTCTCAAAGACCGAGCCATGATTCAATACCAGAGATAAGATATAATTGCCATCTACCATATCTAGGGTTACATTCTTTAATTTCTTCATGCCCTTATCTACTTCTATTAATATTTTGATATCGGATTTTTCCGACCAATTCGCTTCTACGACTATGAATTTGCCTAATTGATCCCCAATTTCTATGAGAATTTTGGCATGCATTAATTGAACAGGAACATTGTGAATTTCAATCCATTTTGAGGTTGATTTGAATTCAAATTTTTTAACATCGAATTTGGATTGCCATTCGATAAAATTGAAATTAACTCCTTTGTAAAAAAACATGTTCCTCATTCAATAGCTTAGATTTCAACGATTTCTTATAACATTCAATATATATAAAATTATTAGCTAGGGCAGTGATACTTATCTGTCCTTGGAATGTTTCTTTCCACCATTTGGCTATTTCTGCAAGGGGTTGGTCATTTTCCCCCCTTTGCAAAAATCCCATGCTCTTCGCAATAATTCCTCAACTCCAGGGCAAAACTGGGAGTAGAAATCTTAATGCAATCCAAGTTGGGAGTTACCATCTTTAGGGCACACTCACTCCTTGTTTCCTTGAGGGCATCATTACTTATATAGTTAAGAAAATTCCTCATCATCGGAGAAAGCTCAGTGTTTTTTACATTGTGGTGTTGGTATGGCGCGGCCATTCCTCCACCACTGGTAGGTTTTGGTTTTATGAAACCCTCCGCTTGATTGATGCGTGGCTATGAAATCCGCAGGGGCTTTTGAAGGGATTGACGCGGGCCAGATGCAGTCACCCTAGTTCCCAAGGGGATGCGATTTGGTTTTGTGGCACAACCTAGGATATGTGATGTAATGGGAACCGCCCAAACATTCGACAGATCTATCGAAACACTAGCCTCCCTTCTTTTAGCTCTAGCAGCTCGCCTGCTTTTCACCATTTTCGATAGTTGGTTCTGCAGAGGGGGAGCCCTACCGGTAGATGAAGGAGTTCCTGCATTATTGAAACCCTTGTTCTGGTAGCTACATTGTCCAACGAAATGAAGAGCCATTTCATTACCTTGTGATCGATCAACAATATGTTCAATATAAATCACTTTTATTATTTGTAAGAAGGTCCTCTCCTTAATTCAATTAATTTAATTTGTTTAGACCATTGCAATTATATAATCAAGATTTAAAAATTTACAATTAAAAAAAGAAAAAAATATTTTGAACACAAATAACATCTTTCACAATCAACCAATTGCTATATTACCAAAATAACATCTCTATTTTAAGTAGAAATTAAAAAATTGAGATTGTTTTGAACTCTTTATGCCATTTCAAACACAATTGAAAGCTTAGAATAAATTAAAATATCTAAATTCATTAATGTAAAAAACGAAAAAATTATGCTAAGTTATATTTTATTTAAGTGAGAACTAATTTAAATAAAATGAGATATTAACTTATAATTATTCTTATAATTTCTTATAAATAAAGATTTGTGGCATCGCTACTTGACAATCATGTCCTGAAGACAAAGGTGAACACATTCGCCTCTCATTTGTTTGAAGAAGTATTGGTTGGTTTGGAAATAGTCTTTAAATATGATCTTCATGGAATTGGTATGTCACAGCCTAGGGATATGGCCCTACTCTTAGAGTCGGAGAAACTATTAATTTCTATCCTTTCCTCCTTGATCTTAAAGGCCCTGCTCTCATGCGACATAGGGCCTATGCAATAATGGCATTCAGATACCTCAAATGGAAGTTTTTGTCAAATGAACCTAAGAATCAAGACAGAGAGGAAGAATTTAGAGACTTCGCCATCATAAATGGCATCCTCAAAACAAAAGAAGAGCATGATTGTCCACCTGCAAGGGGAGATGATCAAGATGCACAAGGGAGCCATGGTCGAGGTCGGATTGGTGTTAGAGGACGAGGAAGGAGTTGGCTGTGAGACCGTGGTCGTGGTCTGAAAAGAGGTCAACTCTGTTTCAATCTGGGCTCTCCTCCCTAAGGTTGGAGTTGGAGAAATGTAGCTTAAAACTTTCAAATTTTCTTTGTTGTTTTGATACTCGTTTACGTTTTTAAAATGTATGTAAGAATTAATGTGAAGTTGTTAGGACAAGAGCTCTGCTAGTAATTTTTGATTTGGTGATCATAAGGACTGATTCTAGGTTGAATATTTACTTTTGAATTATCTATTTGAATAAAAAGACTATTATTGGCAGATTGAAATTTTGCTACTACTTTTGTAATCCTATTCACTTTCAATATAATATCAATCTAAGGCTGTGTCATTTACCAACTAAAAAATAAAATTGACATATCATTAAAAACAATAAATGAAACAAGACTAGAAACATATGACATGTATAACATTAATTCTATATGCCTCTACTTCGATTTTTTGAATGGGGGGTGAAATTTTGAGAAGGGTTTATGAACAAAATAAAAAGCAGGTCAATGAATTTGGACACCTTTAATTGAAAACTTGACAGATTCAATGTAATATTAAATTATTAATAATTATTAGACTGTGTGATAATAGGTGTGCCTTCTCTACGGTAAATCCATACTTATAAATCAACAATCAAGAAACTTATAGAGAATATGTTGATATGCTGTGTCAAAATGCTTGAGAAACTTGACACCTAAACAATAGATTCTTTCATTGAATCTTCATGCAAAAATGGTATCTAATATTCCTAACAGCGAGCACACGGTAACAAAAACTTCACACTTTATGTGGTTTTCAAAATACTTACAATGTGCAGGCGTTGTCTTCTGCAACAGATGAGAAGGAACAAATAGAACAATATGACAGCAAAATGGAATGCATTTTTGTTTGATCTTCATCTTTTTTAAATAGAATTTTGCATGCACATCGTTTGTTAAAAAACTGCTACAGGTGGAGATGGATATAGATACTTGCATGTAAGATTGTGTAGTTGCCGACAAACTTGCCTCTAACAGCTGCATTTGGTACAAGAAAAATGTAGGTAATACTAATTGTTTTTTCCACTGCTATCCTTGTATGATCCCTTAGATTTGCATTATGCTAAAAACCACAACTGGAGATTGATATAAAAACTTGCCTGTAAGAGGTGTAGGTAATTCTAATTTTGTTATCCTTGTATGAACCTTAGATTATTGATTACGCATGCCAACCATTACTCTTATCCTATCCTTAGATTGATGATTGCACCGACAGTTATACTTTTTGCTTTATACAGTAAAATTGAAACATTTGAAGAGTTTATTGTTGGCATTTTTGTTTATCTTTCACGAATATGTTGAGCTCCTATAGTGCTATCATTGTAGAGTTACACCTCTCGGTAGAATTACAAATAACATAACATATCATTTACTAAAGGTTTTGCAAACATGGTTGCAAGCTATTGGGCTTAATTTTGGGGGAAACTCCATAGTTAAACGCACTTGAGTTGGAGTAGTACTGAGATGGGTGAACTACCAGGAAGGCCCAATGCTTCACCTTTGTGAGCATCACCTAGATGCAATGAGTGCTAAGTGTACCATTGATTCTCATGAGAGAGGGGTTCTTGTGAACCACTACTCATGAAACATGGGTCAATGAGTTTGACTCAAAAACTACACAGTTGAATCTTGCTAGCAATATCATGATTTGATTTGCTGTGGAAAATATCTCCTATTTATCAATAGATGAACTAAAGGGACTCTATATTGAATTGTTCGTAAGGTACAACACTTCCTGGAGGTTTTTGCAAATGGGGTTGCAAGCTAAGTGGGTTTAACTTTGGGGGAAACTCCACGGTTAAGCGTGCTTGAATTGTAGTAGTACTGGGATGGGTGACCTTCTAAGAAGGCCCAATGCTTCACCTCTGTGAGCATCACCTAGATGCAATGAGTGCTAAGTGTACCATTCATTCTCATGACAGATGGGTTCTTGTGAACCACTACTCATGAAACATGAGTCAATGAGTTTGACTCGAAAACTAAAACTACACAATTGAATCCTACTAGCAATATCATAATCATTTACTTGTTGCAATTTTTGCATTTGTCATATTTATTTGTATTTTCTTGTATGGTTTTGTTGTGACGTATTCACTCATCGCCCCATTGCAAATGGGGACTCCTACTTTTTGCTTTTTAGGGTTAGTTTTCTTGGTCTTTTAGGTTCTTGGCTATTAGCCTTTGCATTGGAGAGTTGCCAGAGAGATCATTAGGATAGCAGGGTCTACTTGAGTTGAGGTGGGTCAATAGGTCGTCCAGGTCAGGGTCTCTTTGAAAGCCTTCTCTAGGTCAGACCTTGCTCTTGTTTCTAGGTTAAGTCTTGATTAAGTTTGAGGAAGTCCTTATATCTTGCTAGTAGTCTTGCCTTTTGAGACCTATGTCTTTGAGTTAAGGAAGTGAATGAAGATTTGTGAGTGAGCATCATCAAGGATTTTCCCTTTAAAGGTTTGAGTTGGTCAAGTCAATGGATGATGAGTTCTTGTCCTCTAGGCATAGCGACCAAGCCTAGACTTGAAAATTTGGAAAAAGGTCAAGAATTTGAGCATTTTTGTAAAATTCGCTCCTGACCCTTCCAAAGGGTCTAGAGCAAATTTCCTTTGATCTCCTTGTTTAGAACAAAATCTTTGGCGTGATTGAGGCAAAATTGATTCATGCAAGCCTTGTGAGTAAGTTGCAACCAAGTGAGGTGAAGTTCTATGAGGAATTTCTGCAAAAAGAGAAATTTCGCGCAAAATTGATTCATGCAAGCCTTGTGAGTAAGTTGCAACCTAAGTGAGGTGAAGTTCTATGAGGAATTTCTGCAAAAAGAGAAATTTCGCTCCTGACCCTTCCAAAGGATCCAGAGCGAAATTCCTAGATAGGTCCTGTCCTTCCAAAGGTACCTAAGCGAAATTGTTAAGATGCACTTTTCATTCAACGTTTTGACTAGGCACTTCCTTAAGGTGATTTGTTGGCATGTCCCAAGGTGAGAACAATGTGATAGAGGGTGAAATATGAGTGTTTGGATGGTGTCTAAGACTAATTCCTCAAATTCACTCCTAACCTTTCCAACGGGTCCAGAGCGTTTTTCCTTATATCTCCCTTCTTGGTCATAATTTGCCTCATAAATTTTATCCCTATGGTGTGATTGAGAGAGTATTTATATGTGAAATAAAGTGAAGTGATGGAAAGTGAAAGATTTGAGCATAATTGCAAATTCCGCTCCTGACCCTTCCAAAGGGTCCAGAGCGAAATTTTTCTAAGCTCCTGACCCTTCCAAAGGGTCCAGAGCGAAATCCTCCAAAAGACTTATTTCTTCACTAGGGACATCAAATGGTGGACATACATGGCAAGGAAAGGATTCAAAAAGACAAGTCTAAAGCCAAATGAGTGAAAAGAAGGAAGAATTGGGTCTAGAGGAACAAATTCGCTCCTGACCCTTCCAAAGGGTCCAGAGCGAATTTCTCAAAAACATGTATTTTCCTCACAATTTTAAAGCAAATTGCCCTCAAGGTATTTTCCTAAGATGGTTTGAAGCTAATCAAGCAAGCTAAGAGAAAACTTTATCAAGGACAAGCCCTATTTTCCAAATTTCGCTCATGACCCTTCCAAAGGGTCCAGAGCAAAATTTGTCTAAGCTCTTGTCCTTGGAAAGGATCCAAAGCGAATTTCTTCATAAAGCATTATACCTTGCTCAAACCTTTGAACTAACTCATTCCCAAGCATTTTTAAAGGCAAAACACTTGTTTTTGATGAGGAAAGGTTGAAAATGAAGTCAATAATGGAAAATTTGAGCCTAAAACATCAATTTCGCTACCGACCCTTCGAAAGGGTCCAGAGCGAAATTCTTTCTAAGCTCCTGACCCTTCCAGAGCGAAATTCTTAGAAAGACTTATTTCCTCACCAAAAGCATTGCGTAGACACCACTTTGAGAGCAAGTTGACTTGAGTATGATAACATAAGGGGGAATGGACAAATGCTAGGCAAATTGAATGAGAATTGAGCCTAAAAATGCAAATTTCGCCTTAGGATAGCCTAATTTCTTGCCAAAAACGTTGAAATGGACATCACTTTGAGGGTAGATGGGCTTGATAGTATGGAGGGAGGACCCAAAAGCCAAGCCTAGGGGCAAGGTTGAAGGAAATGAAGGAAGATTGAGTAAAATGCAAATTTCACTCCTGGCCCTTCCAAAGGGTCCAGAGCGAATTTTACTTGAGGGTTGTACCTTGCCCAAGGTCCAAAGCGAAATCCTTCTTTTAGGCCATTTTGGGGGTCAAATAAGTGATGTCTTCATGAGAGAGGGATCAAAAGGTGAAAATCAATGCAAACTGAAGTCAAAGAAAGGAAGAATTCAACCTAAAGGAAGAAATTCGCTCCTGACCCTTCCAAAGGATCCAGAGCGAATTTCATTATAGGCCCTGTCCATGGAAAGGATCCAGAACGAATTTCATCCTAATGCCTTCTTGTTGATGATTTAAGGTAAGAAATGCTATGTTAGAAGGAATATATTATGTATACTTAATCATCTTTTGTTTTCTTTGTAGATCAAGAAGACCGAGCTAGAAGGAAGAACAAACAAGGAGGACTTATTCAAGTTTCATCATCATTAAAGACGCCTCAAATGCATGGAGGACTCAAAGTGCTTCCAAGTTGGAGGACTTCAAGTGTTCAAAGAGTTGCACGTAATAGACCAAGCTATCCTCAAGGACCTCATTCTACTACATGGAGAAACCATAGGATGTCAAAAAGAAGGATCTTGCAAACACTTCAAAGGGAGATAAGATGACATAGAAGAAAGAAGGACTTGACCGTTGGGAGGCTTTATCAAACACAAAGGAGTCAAGGAGAGGTACATCATTCATCTAGTACATCAAGGATTAAGGAGGATCAACCAAAGTCAGTGCAAGGGTACGTTTAAGAGGCAGATAATTTCAGAAGAGTTAATTAAAGTTAAGCTTCTCATTGAATATCAAGAAATACAAAGTTCCTTGACCAAGCACAAACGCAAGACAAGGTAGCATCCCAATCACTGTTCCTCCAATCATATAGGTCCACATCAGATTGTCCAGATTCAATGTACCTGACTCACCAGTGATGACACAAACTTCTAGGCACCTACCTCAATTTCTTATTGGTCCACATTCAGGAAATGTAATTTTCTCATTGACTGATGGAGTTTGTTGTAACAAACCCCTAATTAGGGTTTTCATCTTGTAATCCTAGCCATTGATTCTAAATCAATCTGAGCCATTGAATTGTAAAGAGCTCTCTATATAAAGCTTTGACTCTTCGTTTGTAAAGGTTAATAGTGAATAATTGGTTAATAGAGGTTAGAATAACTAAGAGTTAGTAGCTAGAATAGTGAATAGAATAGCAATTAGAGTAGATTAGGAGGAGAAGGCAAGAAATTGTTGCCTAAATTGTAAATGAACTCCATTTTCATTGAAGTTATGGTGAAGTGTGTCGTTTCTTTGCAATATGCATGGTCTCTTGTTGAATCTTCGTTTTAGATAATAGATAATTAGATTGACTAAAGGAAGTTACTAAATGCACTCGCGTGGAATCCGCCTAGTCCAAACCACTAACCTTTTACTGATTGTGTGGTCAACTGGCATTGAATGAGTTTATTCTCGAATTGTTATGCGTCTATTGTTCATGCATTAACATGAAAGGTGATCAGTGTCTGATGGTGTAACGATTTGAACATATTTGAAGCATCCCTTAGAAGATTGCACTGAGTTGGTGTCAGATTGTTCAACCTGATGGTTAGACCCAACCCAGTAGAACAACTAGTCATTCATCCATCTTCTTGCATTCTAGGCCTTAAAGTAGACTTTTTGAGCCTTTCACCTTTTGCTATTTCTTTATTATCTCGTTGAGTAGTTACGGTTCAAGTTCCAGCAGATTAAAAGATCAAACATTCGAATGTAACTCCTCTTTGTGATTCCAGCATAATCACATCATACCACAAGAGCTTATCCATACGTAGAGACCCTACATATAAGAACCTTGGAGTTGCCTTGATTGATCCTTAGGCGAAATCTTCAGCATTCGGGGAAACTTTGTTCAAGAGAGGATAAGATACCATGAAATTTTATTCTATGTTTGATCGTGTATAAAAGACACATCAACAAGTTTCATGTCAAACCCAAATGACATGAAACATGGGTCAGTGAGTTTGACTCGAAAAATAAAACTACACAATTGAATCTTGCTAGCAAAATCATAATTATTTACTTGTTGCAATTTTTGCATGACATTTTTTTTTATTTTCTTGTAGGGTTTCATATCAAACCCAAATCGCTTTTGCATTTTACTATTTCACTCAAGTTTCCATTTCATTTTTCATTAGTTACTGTTGAATGTTCAACGTGATAAATATCATTACTTGAATTTCAGCTTCTTTAAAATGTTAAATGACATTGACCGTTTGATTATAGTCTAAAAGCTAAGATACATTCTCTTCGTAGCAATCCCTTGAACATCTCCAAAACACATGGAGTTTTTCACCATTTTGAAATCCATGCAATAAAAAATATCTAATGAGAATACCTGAAACAAGATCGGTTAAATATCGATGGAAATTGTTTCAGAGATTAACTATACAATTCAAGTGCTCACCAAATCCCCATTTCCAAGCACACCTTTCTCCGGAGGTGTAATATCTACCTTTTGCTTGATACAATTGAAAGCAGGGTTTTCTCCATAATTAGAAATTATCTAGCAAGCTTTATAAGCCTAACAGAATCAGAACACCCCAATTTCAAGACTTTTCAATAAAACTGACAAAATTTAATAAGACATTTCCATCTCCCACTAGTGTGAAAGTTTGAAGCTAACGTTCTTATCTGTAAAATAACATTTAATCTGTGAAGAATGCATAATGGTTTTCCCTTTCTCAAGGAGGAATCTACTCTTTGGTGTTCCACATATGAAAATTCTCAGCCGTACCACCAGTACCCAGTCGACAAAAAATCACGATGTAGAGATTCAAATACAGTCATTCTCAATTGCCAAAATGCGAAGCCACTATGCTAGCTTCTGGTAAAAAACAATGTAATCCCACATTAAAATTATGAATGTTCATAAGAGGCATCTCATAGTTCCTTTTCTTAAAATATCGTGAAAAGGAAGAAAATTAATGAGAACCAATAGGTTTAATGGCATTACGCATTCTATTAAGAGCAGTTTTGATGCGTTCCTTCAGGTTTTCATTTTCACAAGCAACAGTATTGTTTGCATGGTCTACTGTGGCCATAATCCCATCCACAGATACAATCAGTTTTCCTTCCTCTTCCTTAACGTCTCCAAACAAAGAAGAAAACAACGATTGGAATATTTTACTAAAATCCTTCTCTACCTTGCCTTCCTTTTGATCCGAATCAGGTGACTTTGCCCTGGAAGACTCTGGATTGAAATTCATCATCATTACAATAATGGAGTCCGACACCATATCACTTATGGGATCAGACACCCACTGTAACACTACATAATCTGCTCCTTCTTGCTTCACTGTAACTTTGTCATGGACTTTAAGAGTAGGAACTTCATCATTTGAAGTTTCTACACCCTCGTACAATTGTTGGAGACGGTTCTTAAGTACAGAGAAAGCTCCCTTATATGGGATTGATAGTCGCTGTGTAACAGTTCCTGTTGAAAGCTGAGTGAATACATGAAGATCTTCAGGAGCCACTATCTGGTACGTGAAACCTTTTCTCACCAGTAAACCACTCACTTGATTGCCTTCTTCAGGTGTCTTTTCTGCTAACCTACCTATTGCCTTTGCCGTTTTTTCAGCATTAAAATGCATCTCTACTGTCTGACAGTTTTTTGGTGACAAAACCCTCATATTTTGATCTGCAAACTGAGAAAGCAGCTTCTGTTTAAGGCGTCCCATCTCATTTGCCTCTCCATGCACAAGAATTATGTTAGGTGGACGTAGCTCATTTAAAAATGCACTTGTCTGGCTGAAATCAGCATGAGCTGAAAAGGAAATATAGTGGACCTGCATATTTAATGGAGCTTGTAAACCATTCATCAATGTCACCTCCTTTGGTTCATTCATGATAGTCTTTGCCAGCGTACCCTCAACGACATACCCAGGAATCACACATGCATTCTTCCTATCATGACACCAAATATCAAAGAGCTGCCTCGACAAACCACTCTGCAAGCCACCTGGACTAGCCATGACTACTGAAGGCCCGTCATCCTCAAAGTTCTCAATGCTTTTCAGAGGTAAGATGTGTTTAAAATCAAATGGATTTGAACCTTCAAATTGAGTACGAATTCTATCATTCATTGCATTGATGTATGTTTGATAAACAGCCATGCACCTTTTTGCAAGAGGAGACGCATAATAAATGGGAATATTATGGAGCTCCGGATGTGCTGCCCAATATTCATCAAGAATCAATAGAAGCTCTTGAGCACGACCCAACGCAAATGCAGGAATGAGTACCCTTCCACCCTGAGACACAACACTGTGTACAACATCAGTGAATCTTTTCTCTCGGACAGCTCTAGGCTGATGAAGTTGCACACCATATGTCGACTCAATTATGCAAACATCAGGGGAGAACGGTGGAGTCTCAGCAGCACGAAGGTGACGATCTTCCTCACGGGAGTAATCACCAGTATATAATACACGCACCCCTGCAATGTCAACCATGAACATTGCTGCACCAAGGACATGCCCCGCCGTGTAACACCAGAAACGGATGCCATTCACCTCCTGGGTCTGGTGGAAATCAATTACCTGAGCATACAGCAGCTTCAGATTGATTAGGAAAAAATTAAAATCCCTGAAGTTTTCTACAATAAAACTTTGCATCACAAGCACCACAAGTATGATATCATCTCAGAAGCGAATGAAGACCAATAAAAATTCACCTCAATTTTATCCATCGATCGAAGAATGTCTTGTTCATCAAATAACATATCTTCCACAGAAACCTTGCTTACTTTCACATAATCGGAAAGTAGAAGTTTGTAAATAGCTTTGGTTGCATGCGTCATGAATACCCGCCCATTAAAAGTTGTCTGCATATCACTGATTGATTAATATTCTTAGATGACCCAAAATTAGATACAAGCAGACCAAAGAATAATTGTCTCGATTGTAGGGATATAAATGAACCTCACCTTCTCCAAAAAATAAGGAAGAGATGCTGCATGATCCAGATGGAAACTGCAAGAAAGCATATTATATCAATCCAAAGAAAGAGCATTCCATCATATTAATCAATCCTCGCTAGAAAAGAATAGAATTGAAATATTGCAGCATCTTCCCCTAATTTTGAAGGCAATACTTCATATTCATATATAAAGCAGACTAAATTAGCACAGAAAATGAACCTTTTAACATAGAGTTTGATGCTCTGCAAAAAGGAATGGTTAGGATGACAAACCCCAACAAACAAGCAAGAAACCAATTCTTAGTGTTAGAAAATCAGAAATCAAACACTATCCTAAGCAAGCATATCAAGAGAGACACTAAAAGCAAAATAGAGAGCTTAACAAAGAGTATAAATGCTCTAAGAAATCTCCAAATGCCTTCCACCATGCTTGTAACTTCTCCTCCCTTGTTCCTCTCCTCTGCAAGTTCCCAAATGAGTGTAGCTCTCAGTAGCTTTTTGCACCATTCTAGATGTCTTATGGAGGTTCAAGATTGTAGAATGGATGATTATGAAAATGCAAATGTGAACAAGCTAAAATGATATATTATCTAATTATCTAATATTAATTTTAGCCCAAAATGACAAATATAGATGATTATGCTAAATGCTCTAAAAAATTCACTATAAGTTAGATGCATACAAGTAGTTAGGATTTTGGCTACAGGCTTGAGGATGCTTGAGGATGCTTGAGGATTTGAAAATGAGAAATGTGAGCTCTATTTATAGGAAAAATGGAGAAATGGATGGTTGAGATTGAATAATCTCAACAAGGGTCAGGATTGAAAGGATTATGATCTATGTGAAGGCTTTCAACACAATCTCAAGATGACAAATGTCAATATGAGATGGGTTGAGGGGAGAGGGAAGAAGCATTAAATAGTTGACATGACCTGAAGGTTAACTTGGGAGGTAAGGTTAATGTTGAGTTGAATGAATAAAGCCATTATCCAATAAATAATATTTTTATCCAATGGATAAACTCTTGTGCAAGAGTTAGTGAGGATAACCATGGTCAAAACAATAAATGTTTGAAGAGACCCATGAGTTAAATGAGGGTTGAGTTAGAGGGAAAGTTTCTAACCATGGGGGGCGAACGGATTTAACCATAAATGGTTATGTAAGAGCCATTAATGGTCATGTAAGAGTCATTAGTGGTTTGGAAGACTTTAGGGGTTAGCTTGTTGAACACATAAAGCATTAAATGATTTTCAAAGACTTTGAAGGCTTGAGAAGTGACTTCAAGTTGCTTAAGAATGTGACAATATTTAAGAAATGGGTTAGGCTAATTAGGAATGATTAGAAAGTGGTTAGAAAGGTCTAGAAGGGGATTTAGGATTGCAAGTGGGTTTGGTGGGTGGGGGAAAATAGGATTTAAATTAAAATAAAATTAATTTATTTCAATTATAGTTGCAACTTGCATTTGTAGGAGAATGCAAGTGGGAGGGGGTATTCAATGATTTAAATAAATGTTTTTATTATTTATTTAAAATAGGAAAGGGGATTAAATTAAATAAATAGGATTTATTCATTTAATTGATTGTAAATTTGGTTTAATGAATTAATTGAAATAAATTCAATAATTTATTTAATTAATAGGAGAATAGTTGAGGAGTAATTAATTAAATGTTAATTTAATTAACTGTTAGCTAGTGGATTTATTAATCAAATAAATAGTAAATATTCATTTAATTAAATGGACAGATTTATGTGACTACAGAGTTCAAAGATGAAAGAAAGCAATCTGATACATCAAAATAACAGGTTATTTTGGAGCCAATTCCAAAGTATGTTGATGCTTTCTAAGTATGTTATTAGGTTGTCTAGGTCACAAATATTTTGTTTGCAGAATGAATCCCTTATAGAGAAAATATTGTATTACCACAGTTAGAGGATTTCAAGGCAAAATGATTATGCCAAACTTAACAAAACAACAAATTATCTCAATTGGTCATGATAATTCACCCAGGATCTCATGAAATTTAAGCTTGTATGTAATCAATGGAGTGGTATTTAGAAAACTTTACAATTGACACTTGCTCTAAGATCATACTTATACAATTCTATTCAAGGAACACAGGCACACTATATTGCTCTTTGAGGGTCCCTGCAAAAGAGCTTACCCCAAGGAGGCAGACAAACATTTACATCAAGTTCACTGAAATTTCTCAAGATTTGTATGATCACATTGATCTCTACCCATATATATTACTATTTCCCCAATTGTTGTCTTTATAATATAATTTCAATATTTTGCATTTCATTGACAAATACATTTAGTTTTTTTGAGCTTCCAGCTAGATTTCCATATTTAAATAAGATATTTTCAAATAACTAATAAGCCATGATTTTGGTTAACTGTCTCATCTTATGTTCAGGCAATAAGCCTTTAATAAAGAAGATATGGCACCACGAAACATACTTCACAATCACACAATTTCAATGCAAGTGGACTAAACCTTACCTTAGTGATTATGAAATATTTCAACATAAGCATTTCAACCAAGCATGACAATCTTGTGAAACAGAAGCTGGTAAATAAATAAATGACCTAACCTCAAAGATAGAAGCAAACGTTAATGGCTTTTACGATATATCCACAATACTTCCTGTCTAGAGATGTTGTGGAATCAGCTTGTAGTTACTGGGCACTAGAAAAAAATATTCCTTAATGAAAAGACTCATTTTAAATCTGTTCTGAAACAGAATGAAAAATTAGCACAATGAATTGCATATGGCTTCTCGTGCATAAACCTGAAGGGGCAAATTGTATTACCTACAGTAAAAATTCTTGCTTTCCATTTGTTATGGGATATAAAGTTATGGTTGTGCCTCTCTTTAACATGCACTTCAGTTATCCGTTTCTATTCTTCTACTGTTAGTTTATGCTCACTGTGGCAGCAGTAGATCTTAGCCCAGTAGACAAGGCCCTAGTTATTTGTGACATTTTGTTAAGTTTGACATCTTAAAGAACAAATTTAGAAAAAATTCCATCCAGTACCAAGAACATCAAGGAACTTCTCTTGGACTAAATGGTCCAGGAGTGAATGGCATTTCAATCCCAAATACTGCCTGACCAATACCCTTGTTTGTAACTTGTCTGTATTAAGAAAGTTCGCTGAGAACCCAGTCGTACCAGGGATATTCCTGGAGAGAACTCAATACCTTTAACTTAGAAAGCAATCCCCAGATAACTTAACATCCAGGAAACTAATCTGGGCACAAGCCATGATGGTATTAACGAACTTAATTTCTCTCATTATTGCATATAGAAAGTTTTGCAAGCAAAACAACAGGATATGTTGGTCTAACCGTGCACAACCTTATCCTGTTCGTAGCAATTCAGCCACTTGATGATCAGGTCACTGAAGTTATTCACATGGTACACATTTTTCCTTGAGGTCAGAAAAAAGTATCAAGTTATAACAGATCTCCCCAAATTTCACATGATCTGCACAATTCTAACAACAGAGATCCCACTAGTTCCTGACAGGTACCAGCCAGCTACAGTTACGCAAAGAAGAGGTCTATGAAGATGCTATATGATCTGCATGATACTAACAACGTGAATCCCACCAGTTCTTGACAGGTACCAGCTACCCTCAGTAATGCAGATTATCTTCTCACTGTCTAAGATGCTATTTGCAGAAAAATAGCATTCGAAGTCACTAAACCAAGTACCTATTGTATCTGCATCAATTCTACCTTAAACAAAAGAATATACAAACATATTTGTGCCTTGAATGTTGTTAAACATCTGTAAAATTAAAACCTTGTAAAATGTGGAAATCTTTGTTCAATAAGTACTACAGTAAAGAATTTAAGGAAACTAACAGAACGTATCTTCTCTCTGCCTCTGATTTTGAAGTTCCTCCTCAGTCAGCTTCTGATACCAAACAGAATCTTCTGTATTGAATACAAAAATAGAATCTTCTGACCAAACAAGGTTTTATGTGTCTTATACAAAGTAAGAAACGAGGGTCTGCAATAAGAGTAGAACTATACACCTCCTTTTATGTAGAAAAGAGCCATCACAGAACTACAAAGGATGCAACAAGATCCATGCTTGGCTCATCATGACCCAGATGGCACTTTGAAGTAGTGAGATGACATCAATTCCCACTCAATGCCAACACCTGGTTTTCATGTAATCATTCATGCCCAGTCAACACCAGCATATCATGTGTAATACATTATGCGAAAGCATTTAGTTCCTGACTTTAGGCTTTCCAAAACTTATTTTACCTAAAAATATAGAAAGATTGGAGTATTATATATTATGTACTACCATTAGCATCTTCTTCCCACAGCCAATGTTCATGAATAAATTAGTAAGCCAGATTGCTTAAAGATAATGAAAAATATCAGTGGCAAACTATTATCATATTGTTGGGACTCCATTTGAAGAAAATCAATGATTGGCCTGAAAGCATGCTTATATAAGTGGTAACATTTCCATCATGAGAAAGGAGGTTAAAATCTTTGCCATTATCTGAATTAGGGCCCCATCTATCCATGAATCTGAAACATGCTTACCATCTGTGCCACTTGTTTCGAAGAAAATATTATTAATATAAAGGATTACTAACAAAAATAAATGTCTAAATAATTTGACCACAAGCACCTTCCCCAAGGGCAGTTCACATCATCACAGTAGATTTGCAGCTCCTACTATCCTACAGCCTGCAAAGACCACATTCCCAACGAATAACACTGAATATTCACACCTTGCATCTCTCAATGGCAAATATTCCTTCTCAGGATTCAAACCACAAACACAACCTTTGATTTCTGAGACCAACATTGTATTCTCATGTAACATATCTTGTCCAAGATGAATATAGGAGCTTCTGCTGCTATTTTTTGTATCTATTGAATGCATAATGATGCTTCCACATATGTTTAATCTATTTTAATTGCATGTTTGAAATAATTCACATATTACTTAAGTAGATAAATCTCTTAATTAGATTATGGATTGTCTTCTATGCCTCTCTTTGTCTGGACACAAAACATTGATTTATGAACAGGATTCCATAACATCTTGTTGGTTGATTCCAACACCATGTCAAATATTTGGTACTAGATCAAATCTGAAAAATCATCCTATTAGCTGGTTCAAACATCAATAACGAAAATTGGAATTAAATCAAGTTTACTTGAACCAACCAATATTGTTACATCCGAGAAAATTTGCCTACATCTACATTATTGCATGGAAAGTCCAGCAAGAAGACAAACAGTCACCAGGCAATCTCGGACCTCTGAATGAGAACCAATGCTTTTTCAAGAATATTCAACATCTCTAAAGACAAAATCAGCAATTGCAAGATATATTACATGCAAACAAGACCCTCAGGGTTTCTTCGTAAAGGTTACCAAACCCCATGGTGCAAAAGTGATGCTGGAGCATCGGGGTGGACTCACAATCTGCAACATCAAAATATATTTAGTTTGGTTGTTTGCGTCAAGATGTTTTAGTTTAATTTGTTTCCAGTTTGTGTTTGTATTTCTTCAGGATACTGTAGAACTTGTCAAATTTGTGTTCAAACCAAAAATGAATCTATTATATTTCTTGTCATTATGGTAATGTAGCAAATAAAATCACTTTGCAAATAAAGCCAAGTTCAAAATGGCTACATGGTAATGTGACTTTTAAACTGCTGGAAAATAAATGTGAGAACAGAAAGTGAAGACAAGGAGCTGTGTAGCAAGGGATGAATGATGCGTAAGCGAAAGAAAGGGATAGAGGGTGTGAAGTTGGAAAGCCGGACGCTGAAAAAGAAAGAAAGTATGAATGCTTGCTGCATAGGGGAAAAGAGAGAGAAAAAGACATGAGGAAGAGAAGGCATGACAAAGAGGAAAAGTTTGCTGCCATGTAAAAAAGATAGAGCCAATCAAGGCATGAGGGTAGGGAAAGTACAAAACAGAGCAAACCAAGCTCAGCCTGCTGAATTGAAAAGAATAATCAAGAAGCTAGAAAGAAGCCCTGCGCAAGGAAGAAATTGACAGTGTGTGAAAGTCACCAGTTTGATAGAATGCGTACAGAGGAATATAAAACTTATATGTTAAATGACTGTGAAAAGAATAATCAAGAAGCTAGAAAGAAACCCTGTGAAAGGAAGAAACAAGGAAGAAATTGACAGTGTGTGAAAGTCACCAGTTTGATAGAGTGTGTCCAGAGGAATATAAAACTTATATGTTAAAGGACTGTGAAAAGAATAATCAAGAAGCTAGAAAGAAACCCTCTGCAACGAAGAAACAAGGAAGAAATTGACAGTGTGTGAAAGTCGCGAGTTTGATAGTGTGTACAGAGGAATATAAAACTTGTATGTTGAAGGACTGTGATAAATGTCAATTTTGTAAAATAAAAAATGATTCCTGGCAACCACAATAAATTTTCAAGGACTCCTAAAATTTTGTTATTTGTGTTGAGTATCAATTGATTGAGCTGAAATTATTTTGTTGTTGGCTGCAATTTCCCTAGTCTGGTAAGGCTATGGGTTATTGTCCTGCTTCAATTAGTACCAGAGCAAGTTTGATTGTGTTGGGAAGAGAACTTTTAGATTGCCTAGGGTAGTGTGATGTCCCCATCCTTAACCTAATAACAAGTTAGCAATGAAACACGTGGTCAAAGGGGGCAGACCTTGAATACCTCGAGATAGTGAATAAAATTGACAATTTGTACAAAGCATTTAGAAGTTCAAATAGTTAGTTTTTGCATTTTCTCTCAATGAAGCCGGTGACACCAAAATCTTATCAAGGAAAATTGTCTTATTGATAAGACTTCACGATTTTCCTAGCTAGCATTCACATATAAATCATAAAGATATATTGATCATCATCAAGACAAAATGATATAGAAGGAAGTATAATGCATACTGAAGACTTGACATTGATCTAGCAATAATCAGAGATCATAATACTGATGCCATGCAGATTGTAACAGATATTCAGGATTATCTTAAGCAAGGAGAACCCTTATATTCAGAGCGATCTCTATAGTCAGTATAATATCCATCTATTGTATTGACCATATATGAGGGCAATCAATATTGATATCATCATATATTCAGAAATAGAATGATAGAACGATCCTTATGATTGCTATGGTATTCATCAATTATCATCGACTTGGAAGAAAGATTAATTAGTTTCAGCAGAGAATGGTTATATTAATCATGAAGAAGCATGCTATCACTATCGCCGCCCAAGGAAAATTCAAGTTAACTAAATTACAAGTGAATAAAGTAATGCAGCGATTATAATTAGTAATGCAAGAGAGCAATTAAGAATAAAGGCATGATTTGTATAAGTAACCAATGTCATTGAATAGTGGACAGGTGCGATTAGGAAAGAATAAGGATACAGCCATTCCCAAGGAGAGATACAACCATTCAGTCAATTAGGTATTTAAAGGGGATCAATATTCATCCCAAGATCATCATCGGATTGTTTTCTTACTTCTATTCATCCATAATTGGATCGCTCAATTGAGCAGTTGCCTTTTGGCTAATTCGGTTGCATGCATTTAAGGATTGAAATCAGGAACAGCACCACCATACTTGCATACTTCTTAAGTCTAAATCAGAAACAGAAAACTACATCATTGCTATCAGCAATAGAGAGCAGACTTACAGCACAAGTTACATTGCCATATCAAAAATAGCAAGGTTTACTCTATCATTAGCAGACGCATAATCCCCATCGACATATCAGGGAAAGCAAAGATACTCTTATCTTATCTTATCAACAAGGAATATAAATTGTAGATCTGAAGATCAAAGATATTCATTGCATCCCATAAACTTGATTAATATAACGTGATTAAGGATTATCATGTTAAGACAATCAGTGACAAGTGGTATCAATTGTAAATCCTAAGGACAAACATCTATAAGCAGATCATTATATATTATTTTTATACTAAGTGGCATCAGTTATCTTTTTAGAGTCTTTAATTGGAAAGAAGTCTCTTGCAATTGAATTTTTATAGAAAGAAGTCTCTTGCAATTGATTTGTGAGTTGATAGTCCCTAATTCCTAAGAATTTACATAAGGGGACATTACTGGTAGCCAATATGGCTTACAAAGGATCGGGCCGAAGAGGGAGAAAGCCCAAAGGTGTGGGGCCTAAACTAGAAGAGGTACTAAGAAGTAGTGCAGAGGCAATGACAGGTCCCACAGCACGATTGGACACAATGGAGGCAGCTCAGAGGAGACAAGTCCACACACAAGACATCAATGAAGATGAAGAAGAGCAAGTTGTTGAGGGAGGTGAAGAAGTGAATCAGCCTTGGCTCGATCCAGGAGAGGAGAGATTCATCAAGGCTATCACCAAGATAAACTCTAAGCCCCAATTTGATCCCCCCAACTTCAAAGGTGGTTTAAATGCAAAGATGTTGCATTGGATTAATGAAATGGACAAATACTTTGAGTATGAAAACATAGAAGAAGATCAGAAGGTCAAGTATGCACACACCAAATTGAAGGGGTGTGCATCTCTATGGTGGGATCCCCTACAAACAAATAGGCAGTGAAGAGGGAAGAATAAAAGCAAATCGTGGGATCCACTAGTGACAAAAATTAAATCAACGTTCATGCCAGCGAACTATCAATTCAGTTTGTTTAAGAAACTCCAAAATTTGAAGCAAAAGGAGAGCAATCTTGAGGAGTACACTGAAGAATTTTACCAGTTAAGCATAAGAGTAGGTCATGTAGAAGATCTATTTGAGTATGAGCTTCTGGATTTGATTGTGTGAGCTTTTTTGCGTCAACATTTTGGATCACACTCTGTGATCCATCATCAAGATGATTGATGTAAAAAAGCTCACACAATCAAATCCAGAAGCTCACACTCAGATAGACTAATGGATTGTGGAAATCTACTGACATTCATGTAGAAGATGATACCAAACAAGTTTAATATACCTAAATGGCCTATACATATCCATCCAAGATGAAAAGAGTTTGATCAATATGCATAGTATGGAAGGGGGAAACCAATATGCCTTGAAGGCGGAAGAGAAACACAATAGGAAGTAACAAAATAACTCCCGAGGTAGAGGTAGATTTTCGTATGAAAGAGGACAACCAAACAGTGGTAGAGGATATCAAGGCAAGCAAGAAGAAGCAAGCACATGAAGTGCAAGAACGCAGGAAGGTAAATGAAGAGGACTTCAACTAGAGGATGAGGAGACTACTCTCATGGAAGGAGGTCATTTGGAAGAGGTAGGGGAAGAAGTTTCAGCCATACATGTTTCCAATGTGGGGAAATGGGACATCAAGGATTTCAATGTCCACAAATCCAGCATGACGAAGGTAGAGGAAAGGAGGCAAGAGTACATGTAGCACAAGCTGAAAATGAAAAGGACCACTAAGCAAGGAGAAGACCCCGAAGATGGAGAATCATTGATGTTGCAAAGAGTTTTGTTGAATCCAAAAAAGGAGAAACCAGAGCCAATCCAAATATGAAATTTGTTTCAAACAAGGTGTAAGGTGAATGGAAAATGTTGCAAAGTCATTGTGGACAGCGGTAGCACCGATAATATTGTGTCCAAGAAAAAGGTGAGCAGCTGAAATTGAAAAGAATTAAGCATCCCAGCCCATATAGAGTTTCGTGGTTGCAAAAGGAGCATCATTTGTTGGTGAACAAATCTTGGTGAGTTTTCAAATTGCAAACTACAAGGATGAAGTCATGTGTGACATAATGTCAATAGATGTGTGTCATATTCTCTAGGGCAGACCGTGGAAATTTGATACGCAAGTTGTTAATGATGACCAACTGAATACATATGCAATCAAGGAGGATGGAAAAGAGTGCATCTTGAACCCATTAAAAATAGAGAAGATGAAAGTGAAGACAAACCAAAGGTATGTTTGGTTTCCAGAAAGCAATTTTTGAGAGAATTCAAAAGGGAGAAAACATGTTTTGCCATAGTTCCCAAGTTTGCAGCAGTTGGGGCAGCGAAGAAAAAGGATGAAATACCAAAGGAAATACAAGAGATTTTGGAGTATGCCGAAATTTTGATGGAGTTGCCCGATGGATTGCCACCCATGAGAGGTATTAGTCATTGTATGGATTTGATTCCCGGTGCAAGTTCGTCAAACAAGGTACCATATAGGATTTCATTAAAAGAGAATGAAGAGATAAATAGGCAAGTGTAGGAGTTGCTTGATGTGGGGCTGTGTTGATGTGTCTTTTGTACACGACCAAACACAGAATAAAATACCTAAATGTACCTTATCCTCTCTTGAACAAAGTTTCCTGACTGCTAAAGATCTCGCTGAAGGATCAGTCGGAGTAACTCCAAGGTTCTAATATGTAGGTTCTCTATGTGTGGATAAGCTCTTTGCGGTACAATGTGATTTTGCTGGAATCACAAGGGGATTTACTTTCGACGACCTGAACATCTGATTTGCTTTGGATATTACTGGAACGTGGAATTTCACCGGCCCTTGATTTTGAAAAAAGGAAAAAGGATAAGGGTTGGAACGAGATCTATTTCTAACACTAAGAACGCAAGAGCAATGAATGACCTTTGATGAAATTCTAACTAAGTCTTGCTTTGACATCCTAGGATCATCTCCACAAGATTAGTGCGATCTTCTGAGGAAAGCTTTATGATATTTAGATCACCGCTAAAAGCATGGACACCGTCAGGTTGATGCATATCAATGAAGAAGCGATAATTGAAGTTAAGCTTAAGCTGAATGATTCCAGTTGACTACGCAAGGCAAGTCTGCAATCAACAAATCGCAAGTAGTATGGATATACGAATTTCACCGTTGATCATACAAATTTCTTCCATTCACCTAATAACATGAAATCAAATTTGAGAAGTATAGAGACCATGCAAATTGTTGAATCAACCCATAGAATTCACCATTTCTTCAATGAAGTTTACAAGTCTTTTGCAACAATATCTTGGCAACAATCTTTGCCTTCTCTTTCTACTCTACTCTAACTATTTCCGACTCTCTGACTATTCACTATTAACCTTTACAAATGAGGAGCCAGAGCTTTACATAGAGAACCCTTTACAAACAGATGACTCTGATTGACTTAGAACCAATGGCTAGGATTACAAGATAGAAACCCTAAATAGGGTTTGTTACAACAAACTTCCTTAGCCAATGAGAAAATTACATTCAAAATTTGAGAACCAATAGGAAGCAGGGGCAGGTACACCAAAGTTTGTGTCGTCTCCAATGAGTCAAGTACATTGAATCTGGACATGCTGAGGTGGACCAATCCAACTGGAGGAAAAATGACTGGGATGCCACCTTGTCTGACGTTTGTGTCTCGGTTGACCTCTTTTTTGTCTTTTGTCAAGTGTTCTTTCTCTCGTAGCATACCTTGCCTTGAAGTATCATCCTTCTCTGTCATCATGTGGTAGAATGAGGTCTTGTTGATGTGTATTTTGTACACGACCAAACACAGAATAAAATACCTAAAGGTACCTTATCCTCTCTTGATTAAAGTCTCCGAATGCTGAAGATGTCGCGAAAAGGATCAATCGAGATGACTTCAAGGTTCTTTGTTGTAGGATCTCTATGTGTGGATAAGCACCAGTGGTCGTTGTATATGTTGTTTCTTCAAGGGGCCTTACGTACTTTTAGAGAAAGCTTGTCCACGTTATTTTCTTTCCAAATGTAGGAACAGGATTTTCCTAACACTAACAGATGTTCAAAAAATGTCAAAAGGTAAGGGTTTCAAGGAAGGAATGCTTGAACTAATCCTAAGAATGACTCAATGAAGACTACACTTGATAAGATTCTACCAATTTCAGTATCGCCAAGAAATTACAACTCTACTGGAATTGATGCGATCTTCTAAGGGGATTCAATAGTTTTTTTCAAATCATTAAGGATATAGATACCATCATGGAGATACATATCAATACTTCCAAGAATGATTGAATTCTTAATCAATCTCAAGGTTTCCAGTTGACCACACAAGGCATCCTTACAATCAATAAGAAGCTAGTGGTTTGGAATATGAATCTTATCAAAGATCAAGCACAACACTTCGTCTTTCAAACTTAAAAGTTAAATGCTACTTCAACTGAGAGTGATTCAAGAAAATAAACAATCATGAAGATAGCCACAAGTATTGCAATAAAACACCATAACTTCAATATTTTATTGATCTCATAGCCAAATGGACAACAATTGTTCAAAATTCTTTCTTCACTACTCAATCTTACTACACAATAACTTTCTTCTCTCTAAGCTCTCTCTCTTTCTCTAACTTCTAACTGTGTATATCTTGAAATGAAATGAGTGAGGGTATATATAGCATCCTCAAATACAATGAATGGCCTAGATCAAAAGAAGATCAACGGCTGAGATTTTGACACCTAAACCCTAATTAGGGTTTGTTACAGAAAAGTCCCCGTTTAGATAAACATCACTAATCCATAGCCAATAAAGAATTGCCACAAAAACCGAGGAGACATAGACCAATAGGAATTAAGCTGCCACATCATCCTATAACAACTTTTCATCTAGAATTTTGTTCCCTTTCCTATGCTCTTTCTTAGCATATTCAATGAATCTGGACACAATTCCCTCAATTTCAGCAATGGGAATCTCAGGAAGATTCTTCATTCGTTCTTCCAAGTGAAGGACTTGATCAAAAGAAGTGAGAAGAGTTGTCTCCCATCCAGGTTCAAGTTCTTTGGTCTTCTCAATCAGGAACATGGTAGTGTACATCTGATCTCGTTGCTTATCTGTGATGATGTTCTCCTCTTTGCAAAAGATGACCTTGACTCTCTCCTCCAACTCTTGGATGTCCACATCTGTCTCAATCTCGATCCGCCTGTCAAGAATGGTACACAACACCTCAAACACCTTATCTTGAATTGGATGAATGATACCTTCAACTTGACCGCATCTGATGTTGATGTCTTCAAAAAGGACCTCTTTCATCTGGAGCAGAGCTGACCACTGTAGGAGGTTATGGGTTCCTCCATCCATTATCTTTTCTTGTGCCAGAATCCGTCTTGGTGTTTGTCTTATCACTTGTAAGACAGGAATGATAACATCTCTAGTGTGAGTGAATGCAGCTACAGTTATCATTAAATTATGGATAATCTCAAGGACCTGGATAGCTCGATGAATTGTCTTCATCATTCTTGTTGCAAATTCAACGGCTACCGTGTGGGATTTATCAATCCAAGAGCTCATAAGCTGAACCAAGCTCTTCACCCTTTCTGCCTCGCCTACTAATTCAAGAGGGAGTGCTTGTAAAGGAGATACTGCTGGATCCTGACGTCTCAAGGGCTGATTAAGGTGACTAAAATAGTTCCTCCAAGCACTGACCTCCCTTTCAAGCTTCTTATTCTTTTCCATTTCCTCTTTGAGTTTATCTTTAAGTGCTTCAAATGAATCAGTTGCTTCTTCCATCGCTTGTTCAGAGGTAAGTGGACCAAGCTCAAATGTTTCTAGGTCATACTCATCTACAAGAATCTCATCCTCATATTTGTCCACCACTGGTGTAGCTACCTGTACTTTCCTGGATCCTGTCTCATCTCTAATTACCTTAGACATCTTTGTGGCCTTCTTCTTCTCCATTACCTCATGAGAATTTCCTATAAGGCTTTCCAAGTCAAACACATCTTCTTCCTCTTCAACCACAACTACCCTTGTCAGTCTCTCTTTCAGCCAATTAGGAATGGCAAATCTTGTTTCCCTCACTTGTATTTCTTTAGGTAGTGGCATGTCTTCCCGGAAAGGAGATGTTGCTTCATCATCATTTTTTTCTTCGTGTTGCTCATTAGCATCAACTTGGGGAGATTGACTTGATGAATGCTGAGGTGTCTATCCTTTCTCTTGTTTATCATTCTGTACCATGGATTCCATAGACTCATCAACTTCATATACTATCTGCCTCTGATCTTCCCCTTGACTCGCCTCCTTTTCATGCTTGGAAGATGTGCTTGGTGGGTGATCAGGGTTTGTTTTCTGCTTCTTCTTGGAAGGTTCTTTCTTCTCAGGTCCTTCTTTCCTCTTTGAGCCTTTGGAATGAGAAGTATTCTCACTCACACTTGCTTCTCCTTCTTCTGGTCTTGCCTCCAAAGTAAATGTCATTGATACATTCTGCTCCTTCAACTTTTGATGCTGTACATCCACCCATCTGTGAGTGCAGGATAAAACGGGAGCCATCAAAGCTCTCAAGTCTAAAACCTCGAGCTCATTCCAATCTACCTTCATTTCTTTGTCCTCTTTCTCATAGGATGACTGGAGGTATCTACCATTATCCTGGGCTTGATCGGCTACTCTATAAACTTTGCATTTCCTGATGAGATCTAAGGGTAGCCTGGAATGCATCTTTCTTTTAACCTCTAAATCACCTGGGAGATTCATCCAAAAGTCCTCCACCTGAAACTCATGCTTGTAGTTCCTGCCGATAGTCTCTTCCATATAACCATGAGGATCAAAATTCTCTCGCGAGGCAAAGGATGTGAATGAGTATAAGGATAATTCCTTCTCTGCATCTTCCGCGGCTTGAGTATTAGGAATTTAGGACACACCTCAACTGAATTCCCTAGTATGATGGGCACGGGAATTCCATTTCCATGCTTGTGTCTGGATGCCTTCGCATAAGCTGCCAACTGTCTAGTCACCTCAAGTAGTACTATCCTATCTGTTGGATATCTTGGCAACATGTAAGGTGGTGAAGGACACCCGTGAACTCTGATGTATGTGAACTTTTGAAACTGGATGAACCATGCGCCATACTTCTTCGCAAGCTCTTGTGCATCCATAGACAATCGATTGTGAATTCCTCCTTGCAATATCCTGGTAATGTTCATCGTGAAGGTGTCATTGACTAACTTGTAGTCACCTCTAGGCGGATGATGCAGATGAACATAAGAATCACAAACCCTTATTTCTCCGGGTCCTCTTCCAATCACTCCTCTGTGAGGTAGCCTTGCATATTCGAAACTCCTGATCAAGGCATATATAACATATGAGCTCATGTGGAATGATTTGGTGGGTCTTAGCCTTCTTAACTGTACGTCCAGACAATTGCTAATGATTCTGGCCCAATGAAGCATTCATTTTCCTTGAACTATCACTTGTATGAAGAAGAACATCCACTTTTCGAAGAAGGCGGCTTGAGAAGCACCTGTAACTCGATTGAGCAAAGTTATCAAGTCTTTGTATTCTTCCAGAAAGTCGATCCTATGTGGTGTATTGGGAATCTTGTTCTGACGAGGCCGACTTTTGAGCAACCAATTCTTATTAATGAAGTTCAAACAAGACTCAGGATCATCTTCATAGATCGACCTTGCTCCTTCTAAGCTTTTGTAAATCATGTCTTTATGGTCCGGAAGATGAAGAGCTTCGCCTATAGCTTCCTCTGAAAGGTAGACTAAGATGTTCCCTTCTTTGGTTACAATCGTCCTTGACTGTGAGTCATAGTGGCGGGCACACTCGATCATCAACTCATGACACTTGACTGCGGGAGAGAAACCTGCCGCCTTGATGATGCCACTCTCGATTATCCTCCTTGCAACAGGTGATGGCTTGCCAATATAGGGGACCTCTCGAAACTTCTTCACATTGAAGTTTCCTAAGTTGGTGTCTCCGACATTATTCCATTTGGACACGATCCTGGTCTCCAATTCGTCGCTCCTCTGATCTTCCTTGATGAGAGCCTGCCGACTAGTAGATCCTTCGGCTTTGGGGGTCGTCATTTGATGCCTACACAAACAATTTAAGATTAGTCTTTAAGCATCATACCTTAAAGCATAGCTTTTAAGAACTTCCAAGGGAATAATTCAAAACATTAATTTGAAAAGGACATGATTCCTCAAATTAATTATGAATGAAATCAAATTCTCAAGACTTAGACCCCCCCCTTTTTTTTTTTTTAATTGCTATGAAAATCAAAACAAGTCTTGAATAAGAACTTCAAAATGATTATTCATACCTTCCCTTGAATGCTTAACTATAAACCTTGGAAATTGGAGGAAAGAAGATTAGATTTTGCTGGACAAAAATCTAATTTATGGCCCTCCTTGAATGAATTATGCCTTGATTAACCTTCAAAAGAGCTTCACCTTCTTTAGCCTCCAACACTTAGCAAAAATTTGCCTCTAATCTGCAGGATTTCGCTCCTCCAATCTGTTCCTCAAAATCGCATTTAGAAGGAATGAATGAATGATTTGAATTTTGAAACAACACTCCTCCTTTATATAGGGCGCTCACCCTAATTTCCCTCAAGGCCGACTTGGCAAATAGGGAATAAAATAAAATAAAAACCACTAACAAGGAGGCCGACTTGCTTGTAAAGGCAAGTAAATATGTTTTGAGCGCTCACCTTTATTTTTTTAAAATTTTAAAATTAATTTCAATGCCTCCAAGGTGGATTTTTCAATTATTTCAAGGCCTAAAAATTAATTAATTAAATTGCAAATGCTTTAATTCATGCGAATTTAATTCAACCTCCCAAATGTCTTGAATTTGGCAAATTTGGTGAAATTTTAGGAATACGGAGGTTTGATTGAGGTTTAATGAAGCTTCCTGATGATTTCGCCCTGGATCCTCTGGAAGGGTCAAGAGCGATTTTTTCAATTTGGTCCTGAATCTCTCATTTCTTGACTCCAAAATCTCCTGGAAGGTGAGTTCATATGTGTCTTGACCTAATCAAGTTGTTGCATTTCAATTTTTTATCATTTCTCAAGAGTAATTAGGTGAAAATGTAAATTTCGCCCTGGACCCTCTGGAAGGGTCAGGAGCGATTTTTGCTTCTTAGGTCAAAATTCACCTTAATTTGATCGTTCACCTCCTCCAAGGCAATCTCCAGGGTTTATTTCTCTCCGTCACTGGGTTAGCTCATCAAAACTTTGAAGGAAAAATTGCATTTTTGGGAATTTCGCCCTGGACCCTTTGGAAGGGTCAAGAGCGAAATTCTCTCCTGAGCTCAAAATTCTCATTTTTGAAGGTCCAAAACCTCTTCAAGGCATTCCAAATAGGCTCTTTCTTTGAATTCCAGGCTTAGCTTCACTCAAATCAGGAGGAAAAAGGTAATTTTAGGGTTTGTCGCCCTGGACCCTCTGGAAGGGTCAAGAGCGATTTTTCCTCTCCGACCTAGAATCATCAACTTTGAAACAAACATTTACTCATTAGTGGTCTTAAAGGTCTTTTCTTCCTTGGTATATCCTTGCCTTAGCACAACTTTGAAAGGTTTATGATTTTTGCCCTGGGCCCTTTGGAAGGGTCAGGAGCGATTTCTTGGTTTTAGGACAATTTCTTCATGCTTTTCAACTTCAAATTACTTCCAAGGCATAGAACATCATGCCTTACTCCCCTTTAAGTCCTGAAAACCAAAATTTCATCTTGAAATGCAAGGAAAATAGGAGGAATTGGAAATTTCGCTCTAGACCCTTTGGAAGGGTCAGGAGCGAATTTCCCTCTTGGCTTTAAAATTTTCATTCTTAACAATCCAATTTCACTCCAAGGCAATTCAAAAGTCTTCTCAAACCCATGTCTAAGCTTGGTTTAGTCCAATCTTTGGAAGAAAGGATAGGTTTTAGGATTTTCGCCCTGGACCCTCTGGAAGGGTCAGGAGCGAAAATCATTTTCTAAACTTGGTTGCTTCCTCTTGACTATCTCAATTATCTTCAAAGGGCAAAATATACCTTCTCACACCCATTCAAGCCATAAAATCTAAAAAGTTGCCTTGTCCTTGCAAGAAAATAGGTGTTTTTAGGAATTTCGCCCTGGACCCTCTGGAAGGGTCAGGAGCGAAATTCACCTTTGGGCTCAATTCCTTCACCTTTTGACGATTTCTTCCAATCTCAACTTAATCCCAGGGGCAATTCCTTCGATGTTTCATCTTATCCCCTTCTTGACTTAGCAAAATTTGATAGCAAAAAGTGTTTTTGAGAAAATTCGCTCTAGACCCTTTGGAAGGGTCAGGAGCGATTTTCACCATTCTGACCAAAATCCTTCATTTTCCACCTTGAAACTTCTTTGCTAAGCGGGATTTCACCTTTCACTGTGCTAGGAATAGGATTTCATATCCAAGAAAGGCTAAAAAAATGGGTTTATAAGGAGTTTCGCTCTAGACCCTTTGGAAGGGTCAAGAGCGAAATTGCCTTTCTTGGCCAGAATCCTTCATTTTCTTCATTTCCAAACATGCCTAAGGGTTTCATCCTGATCATTCTTCCTTTCATGATGCCTTAGGCTCCTCAATTTGATCAAACAAGGCAATAAATGTCTCCTATAAAGATTTTCGCCCTGGATCCTCTGGAAGGGCCAGGAGCGAAAATTAGGTTTTAAGCAAAATCCTTCATTCTTCAAAGTTGAAACTTCTTCGGGAGGAAAAAGGGAGTTGTTCTTGTTTCACTCATGCCCAAAACTTGACCTTTTTCATTGCAACATGGGAGTTATTGAGAATTTCGCTCTGGACCCTTTGGAAGGGTCAGGACTGAAATTCACCTTTCTTGTCCAAAAATCTTCATTTTACACGCTTCCAAATCTTCAAATGTATCAAATGATGTCCAATCTTCATTCCAAGAGATCCTGCACATGAAAAGTTAGCCAAAGTTAGTGAAAAATAAGCTCTTATAAGATTTTCGCTCTGGACCCTCTAGAAGGGTTAGGAGCGAAATCTTCATTCCAAGCCAAATTGCTCAGTCTTCAAGTTTGAAACCATCTCACAAGGCAAAGTTAGATCATTTTCTAGGCTAGGAACAGGATTACAAGTCTACTCAAAGCAAGAAATAGTATTTAGGATGAAATTCGCTCTGGACCCTTTGGAAGGGTCAGGAGCGAAAATCCTCTTTCTGGCACATCTTGCCCTTCAAAATCAATTAAATCCCTCTCCAGGCAAGAATATATCAATTCACCTCCAATCATGCCTTTTAGAAATCATCACTTAGTCAAAAATGAAAAGAAAAGAGGTTTACAATGATTTTCGCCCTGGACCCTTTGGAAGGGTCAGGAGCGAATTTGGCATTTCCAGGCTAGATATTACCTTAATTTGCTTCATCCTTCATCTAACTTGATCAACCCAATTCCTTATCCTCACTAGCTCAGCTCAACTGACTTAGATAGGTAAACAAACAGGACCCTAACAAGCAAAACCCTCTTTCAATCTAGACCTAACCTGACATGAGACCTATTCACCCTGCCCCTGACCTAACCAACTTGACTCCCCTGAAAGGCATGTTTCATTCTGGCGATCTTGAAGTTTCAGGCAGATGACTAACAACTTCCCAAACAAGACTAGACTTAGCTTGAAAGAAACCCTAAAACGAGCTTCCAAGGTTTAGCCCTAATCTAGCCAGCCTAGGCAGACTACTCACTCACTCAAAACCCTAAAAGCAGAGAGAAAACAAGCAAAGAGAAAACAAAACTTAAGGCAAAAAGAGGGGGTCCCCATTCTAATGGGGCGATGTGTGAAATGGTCACAACAGGTCTTCGGGCTAGCTTGCAGGTCCTCGAACACTTGAAGTCTTCCAACGCTTCAAAACACCTTGAGTCCTCCTTTATGCATCTGGGATGTCCTTGATGGTGATGGGCTTAGAATAGGCCGTCCTTGTCCTGGCCTGATTTTCTTCCACCTGCAAAACAAACCAAAAGATGATTAAGTACACATGATATATTTATCTCACATAGCATTTTCTTCCTTAAATCATCAACAAAAAGGCATTAGAATGAAATTCGCTCAAGATCCTCCCCAAGGACAAGCCCTATAAGAATTTCGCTTTGGACCCTTTGGAAGGGTCAGGAGCGAAATTTGCATTTTAGCTCAAATTTCATCATCTCCTTGCCATGAACTTTTCTTGACCTTTGAATCGCTTTCTCCTGAAGACATCATTGATTTGACCTCCAAAAAGACCAAAAAAGAGGATTTCGCTTTGGACCTTGGCCAAGGACAGGACCTATAAGGAATTTCGCTCTAGACCCTTTGGAAGGGTCAGGAGCGAAATTCACATTTTAGGACAAATTCTATCATTTCTCTACTCCAAAATGCCTTCCAAGGCAAGCATACACTAGTCTTCTCTCCACCAAGGCCTGGGAATCCATCTCTTAATCTCGATCATGGGCAAATTAGGTGATTTGGGGAATTTCGCTCTAGACCCTTTGGAAGGGTCAGGAGCGAAATTCAAGATTTGCTTGATTTCTTTCACCTAAATCTATGCTTCTCACTTTCTATACTTGGACTCTCATCTTTGGATCTTTCCCCTATAAAGACAACACTTACTTTGACCTCAAAATGGCATGAAAGGAGAATTTCGCTAAGAACCATGGCCAAGGACAGGACCTATTTAGGATTTCGCTCTAGACCCTTTGGGAGGGTCATGAGCGAAATCCTTGTCCAAGCTCAAAATCTTCATTTTTGGTGGCCAAAATCCATTCAAAGGCAATCCTAGGGGCATCTCCCAACTTATCTCATTTTGATCAAGACTTGTTTTGACACAAATTTTGGAAGATAGAATAGGTTTTAGGATTTTAGCTCTAGACCCTTTGGAAGGGTCAGGAGCGAAATCCTTGTTCTTGAGCTCATTCCTTCATTCTTCCACTTCAATTCACCTCAAAGGTCAAGGAAACATTACTCCATTCCTCTCTAGGCCATAAAAACCAAATAGGTGATCTTAGGAATTTCGTTCTGGACCCTTTGGAAGGGTCAGGAGCGAAATTCTAGTTTTTGCTCAATTCCTTCACATTTGTTGATTACTAGCAATTCAAAGTCATGCCCAAGGACATTCCCAATCCTAGTTCACCCAGACCCACGCTTGTCTTGGCATAAATTTGAGAGAAAAGAGAGGTTTTGGGGAATTTCGCTCTGGACCCTTTGGAAGGGTCAAGTGCGAAATTTCTATTTTAGGCTAAAATCCTTCACTCCTTCACTTTTAGTCACTCCCTAAGGCAAAAACATGTCAATCCACTTTCCAACATGCCTTAGAAATTAAGAACTTGGTCTAAACAAGGAAGAAAATGAGGTCTATGGGTATTTTCGCTCTGGACCCTTTGGAAGGGTCAGGAGCAAAATCCATGTTCTTGGTTGGCTTCACACTTCCTTCATCCAATCCTCCTTCAAACTTGATCAAATTCAAGCTCCTTTCGCCACATTCAAGTGAATTTGCCATCTACTTAGCTCAAAACAAGGTCCTCCTAGTGCTTAAGGCAAAAAGGAAGGTCAAATTAAGGATTTCGCTTTGGACCCTTTGGAAGGGTCAGGAGCGAAATTCTCCTTCTAGGTTGATTTCCACCACTTCATCACCTCAAACCTCCTCTCAAAGACAAATATGCATCAAAGCCTCCTCAACCATGCCTCAAAAATCCAAAACTTGACCATATCAAAGAGCAAAATAGAGGAAAAGTGAATTTCGCTCTGGACCCTTTGGAAGGGTCAGGAGCGAAATTCTCATTTTAGGCTCATTTTCACCTTTTTCCTCCCTTCTTTGGCTTGGATATAACTTATTAGGCCTCTCTTGATCATCCTCTAGTCCAAGTTAGCATTCACTTCAAGGTTTTGTGAAGAAAAAAGGGTCTCATATGAATTTCGCTCTGGACCCTTTGGAAGGGTCAGGAGCAAATTTCCTCCTTATGATCAAATCCTGACTCCATTTTCATATTTCTTCACTCCAAATAAGTGTTTTGCCCTCAATAATGCCTAGGAATGAGTTAGTTCTAAGTTTGGATCAAAGTAGAATGTCCTATAGAGGAATTCGCTATGGACCCTTTGGAACGGTCAGGAGTGAAATTGAAATTTGCTTTGGACCCTTTGGAAGGGTCAGAAAGCGAAATTTGACATTTTGGTCTCTCTGTCAGGATTCATATATGGAATATAACATTATACTTTAAGTTATATTCCATATATACTGTCAGAATGTTTGAGAATGGTTTCGGACCTTCAGGAGTTATAATGCAAAATCTAGTTTTTGGAGGATTCTTCAATTTTCCAGACTTAGTCAAATTTCGGGATCAAGCTGACATTCCAGACACAGCCAAATTTCAAGACATTTGAAGATCAGGATGACATTCCAAACTTCATCACTCACCAATTTGACCTAACTCAGATCTTCAAAGATGATATTCACTCACCAAGCTTCATTGACCTCCTGAAACTCAAACAAGACACAATTAGCAACAAGAGCAAAACTTTGTCCTAAGGAAGACTTTCAAAGAAACCCTAACCTGGAGCACCTGTTGACTCCCCCTGGCTCAAGCAGAGCCTGCCATCCTAGTGATCCCCCTGGCGACACTCAAAATGCAAAGGCTAACAAACAAAACCCTAAAAACCTAGAAAGCAAACCCCAAAAAGCAAAAAAAGTAGGGGTCCCCATTTGCAATGGGGCGATGTGTGAATACGTCACAACAGGTTGATTATAGAAAGTTTAAGCCAGTGTGTTGTTCTAGCAGTGTTGGAACCATAGGAGGATGGAAATTGGCAAATGTGTACAGATTCGAGAGCAATAAACAAGATAACCATCAAGTACCGATTTCCATTGCCACGAATGGATGATATGATGGATTGCTTGGGTGGATCCAAATACTTCACTAAGATTGATTTGAAAAGCATTTATCATCAAATAAGGATAAGAGAGGGGGATGAATAAAAGACTGCATTCAAAACCAAAGATGGATTGTACTAATGGTTGGTGATGTCGTTTGGATTGACAAATGCTCCAAGCACTTTCATGAAATTGATGAAGGAAGTTTTGAAGCCATATCTTGGTAAGTTTGTGATTGTGTATTTAGATGACATTTTGATATTTAGTAAGACAAAAGAAGAGCACTTGTACCATGTTAGAGCAGTCTTGCAAAGGCTGGAAGAAGAGAAGTTAATGGTGAATCAAAATAGAGCAAAACAAAACCATTTTGACTTGGCTCTATTTGCAAAATGATTTTATTTGCTACATTACCAGAATGACAAGAACTATGATAGATTCATTTTTTATTTGAACACAAATTTGAGTAGTTCTACAATAACCTAAATGTGAAATACAAACACAAACTGGGAACAAATTAAACTAAAAAATGTACATCTTGATGGCCCTATCTCCAATGGTAAAATTCAAGCCAAGGAAATATGTAACCAAGTCATGCAAAGAGTTTAACAAGAGCTAAATTCCAAGGAGGAAGAATAGGTACAACTTCATGCAGAGTGTGAAAAGCTGAACGATGCTTAAAAAGTCAGCAAGCTCTAGAACATTCAATTGTGACACGTGATCTATAGGCCATGACAAACAAACATTTGGTAAGAGCCTCCTCTCAGTCCTATCATTGTGAGTCTCCATCAAGTTCATTTGGTAGTGGTAATAAACACACCAAAAGCATTGGTTTCAATATGCTAAATAAAATGGGCTACAATGCCTGAAGTTTGGACAAATAACGCTAAGGCATCATATGAAAATGAGACCATAAAATATTGATTTGGGAAACACCAGCTCTAGCAGAAATGAACTTAACATACACACCATCTATAAGTTTCTAGTCATTTGTCAACAACCCAACCCAGTAGTTATTTGACATTGCTGAAGAAAATTTATGAGCATCTTAGCAATACACCGCACAATACAACTCAAGCAAAGAGTTGAAGATACTTGGTAGCACTCCGTACAACAATAATGCCAAGAATAATGAGCATTCCAATTGCAACCCAAATATTTGACAACTCCAAGAAAGGCCAAATTTTGCACCCTAACCATAAACGGCCACTGAAAGCAAGGTCATGCATCAAGTCCAAATTGAAATTTTCAACCTTGTGATCTTTGTGTATAAGCAACAATTGTAGGTTCCTAAGTTTGAAATCCCAAGCCTTCAACTTACCCCTCTAGTTATAAAGTTCCAGGTTTCAAGGGAGCTCCAGCTGTTGTTATACAAGAGCTTTCTCCTCAGTGCCTTTTGCAAACCACCCCACCACCTAGGCCCTTTCCTGATGCTATCTCCCTTTTTAAGGGCAGACCTATCGTATGGAGGACAGATGGTTCCCATCCTCATCATGACGAAGGGGTTCAATCGGCCATTGGGGAGTCTTCATATTCTCTAAAGGAAGAGGAATCGGCAATGTTGCAGGAGGATATTGAGAACAATCAGTTGCAGCAGCAGGTCATTGAACATGAGGAATATGAAGGTAAAAAGGAGGACATTGTTCTCTCATTTGACAGCCTTCCTTTCGTTATTGATCATGAGGAGAAGGATATGTCTACACCTCCCCCGGTGGTAGCTCTAGAGCAACATGCTAGTGTTCAGGGGGTAATGGTTTTGCTGCAGATTGCATGGCGGATGGATCATGCCATGAATCTGAGGTTGTTGCATTATGTTGCCAGGAGGAGGAAACAAAAACAAAGAGACAATCAGTAGGTTTTAGTTCTTCTTTTGAGGTGTCTCATAAACCTGAGATTTGTGTTGATGAGTTGGATATCAGCACATGTGATTATGATGTATGTTGGTTCTCCCCTGTCCCAGAAAGTGATGATGTTGAATATGAGGTCTTCATTCAAGGTGAAGATGTTTCTTTTGGCATTAGGGACGATGTGCCTAAGCTTGAATGTTTCACTTGGGACCAACATGCCAAGTTTGACGACGTTGAGCAGCAACATGTTGGTCATGCCGACGGTCTTTTGGTTGCTCAGCTTGACAGTATACTCGAGCTTCAAAGTTTCCAATTTCATGTGACTGAAGAGCCTCATTGTGCAGGGCAAGACAGAGATATGGTATACTTTTCATCACCATGTGAGTTCGAGGCCTTTTCCTTTAGTTTCGACTCACGCCAAGAGGAGGTCGGCTATTGTGAAAAAAATGATGCCCCCTTGTATAAAAGAGATGCCTTCTCTTTTGCAAGGAGTAGTTCTTTTGATGCTAGCCAACTCCTAAAAAACTCCCCCCTTGCTACTATGTGTATGCTCCATGCATCCCCGGATGTCTCAGGTGGCTATTTTCTATGGCTTCCCTATGGTGGCAAGGTGAATGGCGAAGTGTTTTTTCACCACATGAGTAATATGTGTGATCTAATGCATGCATACAAGAGATTCAACAATTGCAGCTAGATGGTGAATGTAACAATGGTATGAGGGGGATCAGCTCCTTCAAAAGGTTCCTCTTTGACAGAGGCAAAAGCATCAATTGCCTCTTATTGTAACAATGTAAATATTAGTTAGGTTTCTTGTTTTCCAAGAAGTGCACGAGCACAGGCTGTTCCCCTTAAGAATGGTTGATCTTGATCCTTTGCAGGTTACAGAGGAGAGAGTTTTCTTTTTCCTTGTAGTTGTGACTCTGTGCCCAATGGATTACACAGGCTATTGATCTATATGCTTGGCAGGCAAGCATCCCGCAGAGGTCGCCAAAAATGTTGTCATTTTATGACACCCTTGGTCCATCAGTGAGAACCGATTAAAGATATGTTCTATGGACCACCGCTACCTCAGTTGATCAAGGAGAAAAGCAGAGGAATCATGAAGTGTGAAGTATTGCCTTGTTTGGAGGAAGTTCCTCTCTTGGCCTTTTCTGCCTTCCCGGAACATCGGAACCCTGAGGTTCCGAGGTTCTTTCCCTTTGCCTTCTCCTGTTCTCCTTCTCTGGAACTCCGAAACCCCAAGGTTCCGAAGTTTCTTCTCTTTGCCTTCTCTTGCTTTTCCTTCTACAGAACTCCGGAACCCCGAGGTTCCGAAGTTCCTTCCCTTTGCTGCCTCTCCTTTCTTTTCCCGGAACTTCGGAATCCCGAGTTTCCGAAGTTCCTCTCTTTCTTTCCCTTTCTTCTTCCCTTCCCCAGAACTCCGAGGTTCCGAAGTTCCTTTGAGCAGTTCTGCCTTTTCCTTGCCTCCTCCTAGTTTCCCCGAAACTTCAGAACCCCGAGGTTCCGAAGTTCCTTTCCCTCGCCTTCTCCAGAACTCCGAAACCCTGAGGTTCTGAAGTTCCCTCCTAGCCTTTCTTCCTTCTTTTCTCTGGAACTCCGATACTCCAAGGTTTCGAAGTTCTCTTCCTTTGCTCCCCTTTCTTCTCTCCGGAACTACGGAACCCCGAGGTTCCGAAGTTCCTTCCCTCTTTTCCTTTTCTCTCTAGTTCCCCCCGAAACTCCAGAACCCAGAGGTTCCGGAGTTCCTTCCTGTTGTGACCATTTCACACATCGCCCCATTGCAAATGGGGACCCCCTCTTTTTGCTCGTTTTTCGCTCGCTTTTCGCTTCGCTTTTAGGATTTTGTTAGTCAGTCAGTTGTCTGGATTTAGGGTCAACCCTTAGGGTTTTAATTAACGTCTTTTCAGGCCAGAATCCAGTGAGTTTTGAGAGCTTTTGAGCTTCCTTTCGTTGAATGCAAATTTTGAATGCAATGATTTCGCCAGAATGGTCTATTTTCAATTGGAATGTTGAATGCAGAGCTTAAATTTGTCCAAGTCTTGAAGATGAAATGTGAATTTTGACCAATTGACCAATTTTGACCAAATTTTGAGTTTTTTGATTTTTTGATCCCGGGCATGGGGAATGATTTGTTTTCGCCTTGTGAAGTGATAAAATGTATAAAATCATGTTATTTTGGCCTGTAGGAGCAAAATCGCTCCTGTCCCTCAGTGAAGGACCGGAGCTACAAATCGAATATTGCTTTGTCCTTGCAGGATTTTAATGACCTAACGATTTGAAGATGTCCAAGGGAAGATGTTTTATCAGATGAATATAACTTGAGATGCCGTCGTGAAGGAGAATGGTCCAGAATGCCAAAATCGCTCCTGTCCCTCTCCAAGGGACCAGAGCGATATTCTTCATAAGGCGAGATTCAGGCAAAGATCAAGTCAAGTTTATGTTTGAAGGCAAGGAAGGATGTGAAATGAACTCATTGAAGATAAATTGAAGATTTTGAAACGTCAGCAAGGACCCTAAATGCTTAAGTTCGCTCCTGTCCCTCAGGAAGGGACCAGAGCGATTTTTGTTGTAGATGATTTTCTTGCCCATTTTGAGTGGATCCCAAGGCATGGATGAATGGAATGGAACATTGCGAATCCGTTGAATATAAGTTTTGAAGATGACGAAGTGAAATGAGGCCTACAGAGCTAGAATCGCTCCTGTCCCTCTCCAAGGGACCAGGGCGATATAATGGCTATACTGTCGTTCCTCCAAATTCAAGGCACTCCAAGACAAGAAACGAGGTGGCAAGGACGTCTTAAGGCATCTTCGTCAAGAGCAAAGCATCAAAGGTCATCGACATTGAAAGATTTACACTAAAGACTCCTAGTTCGCTCCTGTCCCTCTCCAAGGGACCAGAGCGAAAGTTGCATAAAGGCATAAATCTTGAAAGTTTATCAAGCATCAAGCAATCAAGGAGGATCAAAAGACTTTATTTCACGCGTTGAAGACAATTGCAAGTTAAACAAGGCAAAGACGAGCTCAAAATGTTGAAGTTCGCTCCTGTCCCTTGGGAAGGGACCAGAGCGATATTGAATGTATTGGCTAATTCATGCAAAAATCACGTAAGGTCAAGACTTCACAAGGTTGTAAAAGGTTCAAGGCGTCTTTTGAAGGAGATATACCAAAGTGTTGAACGTTAAAATATTATCAAATGAGCTATAGAGCCTATATCGCTCCTGTCCTTTGGACAAGGACCAAAGCGATTTTTACAAAAAAACACTCATGCTCCTTCGAAATCAAGACAATATAAGGAGTGGCGAAGTAAAAGACGACCTTTGGAAGACAATGAACGAAGAACGAAGAACGAAGATCAAATGTTTACAAATTTGAGCCAGGACATGGAGATCGCTCCTGTCCCTCTCCAAGGGACCAGGGCGATATTTGCCAAAACACATGATATCCTTTAAAGATCACGTTGAAATAAGGTTGCACAAGGTTTTAAACATCATTTGGAAGGTGATACAAAGGAAGATAGACGTTAATATTACCAATTTGAGCTTAAAATGGAGAAAGACAAGGATCGCTCCTGTCCCTCTCCAAGGGACAAGGGCGATGATCCTTTAAATATCAAAATGTCTTGTGAAAAGCAAGTGGGACGAGCATGGAATGAACAAGCGATGTTATTATTTGCCTTATGATGAAAATTGGAGTTCGAAGATGCAAGATCAACGTGAAAACATGAAGATCGCTCTTGTCCCTCTCCAAGGGACCAGGGCGATAATGGTTATAAAGGCACTAGTTCATACAAGCAAGACATTCAAGTTCAAAGGACCTAGCCAAAACGCCAAATTCAACATGGAGATGGAGATCTCGAACCCCAAAATTGCCAAGATCGAGACAAAATTGATGGATCGCTCCTGTCCCTCAGTCAGGGACCAGGGCGATGAGGTTTGAATCTCCCCACTTTTCATTTTTGGCGCTCAAACAAATGTTTTTTGAATTTATTTTAAATGCTAAATCGATAATTTTTGAAATTCAATAAATTAGCATTTAAACATTGCGCTTAATATTAATTAATTATTTTACCTTTAAAAAATCGAATTTATTAATTTAAATGATAAAGGCATCTAATTAATTAATTAATCAATTTATTAAAAATCAAAGGGAGCGTTTAAATATGGAGGTCGGCCTTTATTACTTATTAAAAAATCGTTTAAAAATTGTTTTATTTTACCAAAGTCGGCCTTGGGGTGAATGGAGAGGTGAGCGCTATAAAGGGAGAGGTGAAAATCATTATTTTCACATTTTCATTTCCATCTCATATGCGATCAAAGGAAAGTGCGAATTGATATCCAAAGGTGGCGCTAATATCATTCAAGGTGGTGCGAAATTTGGAGATTCATTTGTGCGAACTTGAAGATCTATTTGAGCGAATTTGCTAAGACATTGGAGATCACATCAAGGACATATCAAAAGGTGGCGGAATTGATATTTTGAAGAAGAGATCACGTAGAAGACCATCTTTCGTCAATTTTGCCTAGGCGATTTTGTTCTTTTTGCATTCTAGAGTTAGCTCTCTGTTGAGGTATGGCGATTTGGTTTTATTGTTTTATTTGTTGATCGTCATATTTTAAATTTTGAATTTTGAATTCCTAGCTCAATCGTTTTATTTTAGGAAATGATAACTCAAAGACTTATCATGAAGTTTCCTAAAATACTCTCTAATCTATGTTCTTCATTGCAAAATTTAGTTTCTCATTATGAAATATTGTGTAGGTATGGCAACCCCGAAGGCGGGAGCATCCACCAGCCGTTCCGCTCTCATGAAAGAGGATCAGAAGACCGAAGAAGTGGAGACCAAGATCGTGTCGAAGTGGAGCAACATTGGAGATACAAACTTGGGTAACTTTAGCACGAAGAAGTTTCGAGAGGTCCCTTACATTGGCAAGCCATCACCTGTCGCCCGGAGAATAATCGAGAGTGGTATCATTAAGGCGGCCGGCTTTCCTCCAGCTATTCAGTGCCGCGAGTTGATGATCGAGTGTGCTCGTCACTATGATCCACAGTCCAGAACGATCGTGTCTAATGAGGGAAACACTTTGGCGTACCTTTCAGAGGAAGCTATAAGTGAAGCTTTCCATCTTCCAGAGCACAGGGACATGATATACAAGAGCATAGAAGGAGCCAGATCAATGTACGAAGATGATCCAAATGCTTGTCTAAGCATTATCAATAAGAACTGGCTACTTAAGAGCCGTCCCCGTCTGAGCAAGGTCCCGAACACACCGCACAGGATTGATTTCCAGGAGGAGTACAGAGATTTAATTACCATGCTCAACCGAGTTACAGGACCCCCTCATGCCTTCTATTTTGAGAAGTGGATGTTTTACTTCATCCAGGTGATTGTTCAAGGGAAAGGTACGATACATTGGGCTAGGATGATTAGCCATTGCTTGGACGTACAGTTGAGGAGACTCAAGGCTACTAAGTCCTTCCACATGAGTTCATACGTCATCTATGCCTTGATTAGGAGTGTTGAATACGCAGGACTACCTCACAGAGGAGTGATTGGAAGAGGACCCGGCGAGGTCAGAGCTTGTGATTCCTATGCCTACTTGCATCATCCGCCAGGGAGCAACTATAAGTTGGTTAATGATACTTTCACGATGAACATCACCAGGACGTTGCAAGGTGGAATTCACAACAGATTATCTCAGGATGCCCAGGAATTCATAAAGAGGTACGGTGCTTGGTTCATTCAGTTTCCCAAGTTCACTTATATTAGAGTGCATGGATGTCCTTTACCACCATACATGTTGCCGAGATATCCGACAGACAGAATTGTGTTACTTGAAGTAACAAGACAGTTGGCAGCATATGTGAAGGCATTCAGACACAGACATCAGAATGGAGTTCCAGTACCTATCATTTTGGGTAACTCAGTTGAGGTATGTCCTAATGCTTTAGCCATGGATGACGCAGAGAAGGAGTTAGCCTTGTATTCTTTTTCATCTTTTGCTTTGAGAGAAAGCTTTGATCCACATGGACATTTAGAGGAGACAGTCGGCAGGAAGTTTAGACATGAGTATCAGATTGAAGATTTTATGATGAATCTCTTAGATGATCTTGAAGTGAAACGAAAAATGCATTCTAGATTGCCTTTGGATTTCATCAGGAAATGCAGGATATACAGAGTGGCCGACCAAGCTCAGGATAGTGGCAGACATATCCAGTCTTCCTATGATCGAGAAAGCAAAACAATAAGGTTAGATTGGAATGAGCCCGAGGTCGTGGATTTAGATACTTTGATGGCACCAGTCTTGTCTTGTACTCGCAGATGGGTTGACATTCAGCATCAGAAGTTGAGAGAACAAGGCATAGCTATGTCTTTCACTTTGGAAGAGAAACCTGCCGAAGGTGGAGCTAGTGTGAGTGAAGGCAATCCTAATCCTAGAAATTCAGGTGAAGGAGACCTTCGATGTGCCAGTGAGGGCAATCTCCATTCAAGAGGTTCGAAGAGGAAAGAGAGACCTGGAAAGAGAGAATCTTCCAAGAAGAAACAAGAGGCTAACAGAGATCGATCATCCGGTACTTCTTCTAGACCTGAGAAGAGAACAATTCAAGTGGAAGAATCCATGGAATCGATGGTACAGAACGATAGGCAGGAGGAAGGACAGGCACAGCATGGGTCACCAGATGGATCTCTCCAAGACTATGAGTTAGATGAAGACAAAGAAGACAATGAAATATCATCTCCTCCCAGACAAGAAGAAATAGTGCATAAAGAGATTCAAGTTCAAGAAACAAGATCGATTATCCCAGATTGGTTGAAGGAAAGATTAACCAAGGTGATCGTAGTAGAGGACGAGGACAATGCAATTGATTTAGAGAGCCTTGTTGGACGCTCACATGAAGTAACAGAAAAGAAGAAGGCTACCAAGATGTCCAAGATGATTCGAGATGAGACTGGATCCAGAAAACTGCAGATAGCTACACCGGCAGTAGACAAATATGAAGGTGAGATCCTAGCAGAAGAATATGATATACAGACTTTTGAGTTAGGACCATCCACAGCAGAGCAGACACTAGATGATGCCACCGATTCATTTGAGGCATTGAAAGACAAGCTTAGAGAAGAAATGGAGAAGAATAGAAAGCTTGAGAGAGAGAGAGGTGCATGGAGGACATATTTCAGTCACATCAATGAACCTTTGGGACGTCAGGATCCAGCTAGATCACCAGTGCAAGCACTTCCACTTCAATCAATCAATGAAGCAGAAAGATTCAGGAACATGGTCCAACGTACAAGTAATTGGATGGATAGATCTCATACAGTGGCTATAGAGTTTGTAACAAGGATGATGAAGATTATTCATCAAGCTATCCAGGTTCTTGAGATGATCCACAATTTGATGATAACAGTAGCTGCATTCGCCCATACCAAGGATGTTATCATTCCTGTCTTGAAAGTTATTAGACACACATCAAGGAAGGTCTTAGCACAAGAGAAGATCTTGGATGGGGAATCTCACAGTTTGTTTCAGTGGTCAACCTTGCTCCATATGAAGAGTGTTTTCTTCGAGGACATCAGTGTTAGATGTGGCCAAGTTGAGGAGGTGATTAATCTGATCCAGGACAGAGTATTTGAGGTACTTCGTACCATTCTTGGCAGAAGGATCGAGGTCGAGACAGATGTAGATATGCAGGAATTAGAGGATAGAATCAAGATCATCTTTTGCAAGGACGCTAATGTTACAGATGAGCAATATGATCAGATGTTTGCCACCATGCTCCTGATTGAAAGAACAAAGGAACTTGAATCTACTTGGGACGCAGCTCTTCTAGATGCATTCGATCAGGTCATCCACTTAGAAGAGAGTATGAAGAATCTTCCCGAGATTCCAATTGCAGAAATCGAAGGAATCGTGACAAAATTCATTGCATATGCCAAAAAAGAACATTGGAAAGGGAATAAGATTCTAGATGAAAGGTTGTTATAGATGACATGGCATCTTATTTGTCATTGGTTTATGTCTCCTAGGTTTTTGTGCCAAATTTAATATTTGGCTATGTATTTAATATTGTTCAGTAAAAAGGAGGCCATTTGTAACAAACCCTAATTAGGGTTTAGGTGTCATGATCTTGACCGTTGATCTACTTTCGATCTGGACCTTTCATTGTAATTGGGGATGCTATTTATACCCCCATTTTTCATTTCATTTGGTAATAGTGTAATAGTCAATAGTTGATGTAATAGAGAAGAGAGATTAGAGCTAGAAGCAATTTTATTTTGTAGCAAGATTGAGTTTTGAAGAGAGGAATTCAAGCAATTGTTGTATATGATGACTTGGAAATCAATAAAATATTGAAGTTATGGTGTTTTGTTGCAACTTTCTTGGTTATCTTCATGGTTGTTCAATTTACTTGAATCATGCTCAATCAAAGTAGTGTGTTAATTTGAAGGACATTATGTGAGACTTGATCTTTGGTAGGATTCGTAATCCAAACCACTAGCTTCTTGCTGATTGTAGGAACGCCTTGCGTGGTCGACTGGAGAATACTTTGAATCCCTCAATCTTCAATCATTATTGTATCTTGGATACGTACCTTCGTGGTAGTGTCTTTGATCTTTGATGCATTGGATATCATTTTGTTACCTTAGAAGATCGCATCAATTTCAATTGAGTTGTTATCTTATGGCAAAATTGAAGTTGGTTGAATCTTGCCAAGTCTTGTCTATACTAAGTCATTCATAAGGTTAGACTAGATTAGACCTCTTTCAAACCCTACTCTTTTGTTATTTTTGAAAAGTTTTTTTAGTTTAGTAAAATCTTGAACTTTCGGAATGCGTAAGACCCCTTGAAGGAAACAGCAAATCACATCATACCGCTGGAAGCTTGTCCACACGTAGAGACCCTACTAAAAGAACCTTGGAGTCTACCTAACTGATCCTTTACGCGAATCTTCAGCAATTAGAGACTATTTTCTCAAGAGAGGATAAGATGCCTATTGGTATTTTATTCTGTGTATGATTGTGTATAAAATACACGTCAACACTTCCTTAGCCCCTTTTTCGGTTCTCCGGAACTCTGGAACCCTGAGGTTCCAAAGTTCCCTGCTGCTCTGCTTTCCCCTTCCCGGGACCCCAGAACCCCGAGGTTTTGAAGTTCTTTCCTTGTCTTTCTCACTTCAGGAACCCGAGTTTCCAAAGTCCCTGGACTTCTTTCCGATTGGCGAAACTTCCGGATGGCGAGATCGACACTCAAGGCTTTAAATGCTCCGACAGTTTTAGAAACTTATGCACTTTCTTTTGTGGAGCCACAGGGGTGCATTTAATGTTTTTGGCAAAATTTCCATCAAGGGAGGTACGGGGCCATGCTTGTTGTGGTGACTTATGTCATGTCTGCATACTCTGACTTTGGAAGGTCAGTCAATCCACCTTCTCAGGGTTGTCTTTTATGGGTATGGCTAGGTTGCTTGCATGTACAGAAGTCAAGTGCATGCACTTCCCTGCACTTCCAGACTGACATGCAGGGGTCATGATCACTCTTGTAACCATTTTTCTATATAAGGTTGTTAAGCCTCATTGTAAAGGGTTCTCTCCCTGTTGCCTTGAGCTTTCCTATGCTCTTTCTCTTCTATTGAAGACTTGTAATTATTTTTGCATTTTTGCAACTGTAAGTTTGGCCATTGGCCTTATAATTAATTGAAATCACCATTCTTGCCTACTTTCAACTTATGTATGCTATGTATGTTTTGTGGTTCTTCTCTCATATATGTTGTGTTAAATTTATTTCTGAGTGTGACTTGTGGGAAACCTTCTCCCCTCTTAGCATTCAGTGAATTCTAACCTTCATACATGCATTGGGGTCACTCATACAACTGAAGTTTGTGCGTCCCCTGGGTGTTTCAGTTGATTTTTTGTCATTTCGGGTAGGGAGAGGAACAATCTCTTCTTGGTGCATCACCTCCTTTTATTTCAAGCATTTCTCTCTTCCCTTTACCTCTGCAATTTGTTAGAATAGGCTTAGGAGTTAGTTTTGAAGTGTTGAGTTGGTTCAACACCTGCACCTGGATTGAGAAGGAAGTTGGCCTTCTCCGGAGATTCAACCCCCTTGCGCAAGGTCCCACACTTCGGGGTTGTCTCCATGTTTCACGAGGTTGTTGAGTTGATAGCTTAGCAAGGGTGCGAGCTATTGTGATAACAGGTCCATTTGTTGATTTTTTAATATCCCTGCACAAGTAACTATTTCACAAAACTCCATTTAGGTGGATAGACCTTGACTACTTGAGAAGAGTAATATCCATGCTCAAGCACTACTACAAGAGCAAGCATCATCAACGCACCTGAAAACAACACTTGTGTTACACATCACACACATTTTGTTATCAGAATAGCATCAACACCTCTAGGATAAATATTTCACCAATGAAATCACTAGAACTCCAAGTGTACATCTACAATAGCAAGTCTTGTTGATACTAAAGAAGCTTCATATTCCTCTTCAATGATAGAGCACACAGGATCTCAAATTCACTCTTGTTCAACAAAGGCTCAAAATTCTCACTATGCAAATGGATCTCTTCCCTCAACTGTAACAGATATCAAGAAAGCCCACACCATTGGAGTAAGACAAGGGAGCCTCTACAGACTTTGCACCACTCCACCTCTAGCCTTGATTCATGAGACTCCAGATTCGAATGAACTTTGGCACAGAAGATTAGGGCACCTTCATTTCCATGCCCTACCTAAGATAGAGAAGATGGTGATCGACTTACCCAAGCTAAGTCAAAAATCTGAAGGAGCTTGCAAAGGGTGTGCCTTGGGAAAGAATACTAAAGGGTCTTATAATTCTAGCAACAAAAAATCCAAAAATGTATTAGAATTAGTTCATTCTGATTTATGTGGACCCATGTTTGTACCCTCATTAGGGGGATTTTTATATTATGTAATATTTGTAGATGATTATTCTAGGAAGACCTGGATATATTTTCTGAGGTACAAAGAATCTGAAGAAATCCTTTCTAAATTTAAGGAATTCAAAGCTCTTGCAGAAAATATGATAGGTAAGAAAATCATAACCTTAAGAACAGACAATGGGGGGGAATACACTTCTGATATGTTTACAGATTATTGTATAAATGTTGGGATTAAGAGGGAGTTAACTGTACCTCATAACCCACAACAAAATGGGGTAGCTGAAAGAAAGAATAGGACTATAGTAGAAGCTACTAGGGCTATGTTGTTTGACCAAAATATAGAAACCTCATTTTGGGTTGAAGCATCTAGGACAGTTGTGTACATTCAAAATAGATGTCCTCATTCTCTTCTTGACAATAAAACCCCTGAAGAAGCCTTTACTGGCAACAAACCTGACATAAGTCATTTCCGGATCTTTGGGTGTCCAGTCTATATTCATGTCCCCAAAGAAAAGAGGTCAAAGTTAGAACCTTCTGGAAAGAAAGGAGTATTTGTTGGGTACAATGAAACCTCTAAAGCCTACGGAATATACATACCTGGTCAAAGACAAATTGAACTAAGCAGAGATGTCATCTTTGAGGAAGACATAGCATTCAGGAGGTACAAAAGCTCTAATGAATTAGAACACCAAGATCCTCCTACAAGCTTGGATGAGGATTCCACCCCTGAGATTTAGAGGGAGACCCCTGAAGATGCTGAGCATGAAGTTCAAGACTTACCTTTAGAACAAAATTATCCCAAAACTAGGAAGAGACCACTTTGGGCTAAAAAGATGCTTCAAGAAGCTGAAAATTATGCTACTCCAAAGGGGACCTTTAGAGAAAGTAAGAGACCTAACCTATTCTCCAGTTATACTGCCTTGATGAGTGAGATCATTGATGCAGAACCTTCCTGTGTTGGAGATGCGCTCAAGCATCAAGTTTGGAAAGATGCTATGTCAGAAGAGTATCAGTCAATTCTAAAAAATGATGTCTGGGATATTGTGCCTAGGCCTAAAGGCAAATCTGTGGTATCTTCTAAATGGCTCTTCAAAATCAAACATGCAACAGATGGCAGCATTGAGAAGCACAAAGCAACGTTTGTTGCTAGAGGTTTCTCACAAAAAGAAGGTATTGACTATGAAGAGACATTTGCTCCTGTTGCCAGATACACTTTTGTCCGAGCAGTTTTGTCTATTGTAGCATCTAAAGGATGGAAAGTCCATCAAATGGATGTTAAGACTACTTTTCTGAATGGTAAGATTGAAGAAGAAGTTTATTTGGAGCAACCTGAAGGTTTTGTGATTCATAAGGTTGAATCACATGTCTGCAGATTAAAGAAAACTCTATTCGGATTGAAACAGGCCTCCAGAGCATGGTATGAAAGAATTGATCACTATCTCTTGGAATTAGGGTTTTCCAAGAATGAAGCGGATCCAAATCTCTACTACAAGGTAATCAATGGTGAATTATTAATTCTTATTCTTTATGTTGATGATCTACTAATCACAGGAGAGGATAATTGTATTTCTCAATGTAAGAAAGAATTAGCCTTTGAGTTTGATATGAAAGATTTGGACTGATGGATTGTAGATCCATGACCACACCTATGGAGACAAATCTGCACAAACTAAAGGAAGCAGCTGCAAAATCAGAGTTTGCAAATCCTACCCACTACAGACAGATTATTGGATCTCTGATGTATTTGGTAAACACAAGACCTGATATATGTTATGTTGTTAATGCACTAAGTCAGTTCATGTGTGAACCTAGGGAAATACATCTTGTTGCTGCAAAACATATTCTGAGATATCTTTGAGGAACTATTGGTTTTGGTCTGAAGTATAAACATGTAGACGTTGACCTACATGGATTCACTGATTCTGATTGGGCTGGAAGCGTAGTTGACAAGAAAAGCACATCAGGATGTTGCTTCAGTTTAGGATCAGGAATGATCTCATGGATATGTAGAAAACAGTCTTCAGTTGCTCAGAGTTCTACAGAAGTTGAATACATTGCAGCCTCCATGGGAGCAAGAGAAGCGGTATGGCTTCAGAAACTGCTTGTAGGACTGTTTGGTCAGCCCTTAAATCCTACTGTCATCTACTGTGACAATCAGAGTTGCATCAAGCTTTCAATGAATCCAATATTTCATGACAGGGCTAAACGCATTGAGATTCCTTATCACTATGTTCGAGATATGGTGGAAAGGAATGTGATCCGACTGAATTATATTGGTACAGGTGATTAGATTGCAGACATTCTTACCAAGCCTCTCTCCAAGATCAAGATTGAACACTTTAGAGATAAACTTGGTATGGTTGAAAATGTTATTTAATTTTGAGATAGAGTCTCATTTACTCTGATATACTAATATATTTAGAGATGTTTAGTGTGTAAACTCTTTTATTTGTCATGTGTGTGACTCCATGACTGCATGGGCCTTCTGTGAACATTATTGAAGGGTGACGACTTTTCAATAATGAACACTTGTTTCAAATTGATATTGTAAGGTGACGATTTTACAATTATCAATTTAACTATCTTGATGGATATCATGTGACTTGATATCTGTGGACATGTCATGATAGTATATATATCTCTAAGACATTATGGTAGATATTTGTTGGTTGATATCATTAAATAAACCATAATTATGATAGAGATCTTCATGGTGAATATTATGAACATAATATTCGTGGACATGCCATGAAATCATTATCAGTATGGTAGGCATCATGTGACTTGATGCCAGTGCACATACCTTACTTGATAACTATGAGTTATGGTGAGTATCATAAGACTTGATATTCATTGTTGAACCATATCTCTGAATATCACTATGGTGTGATATCTCCTCTCTTCACAATCAATGGATGAATTGTGATGTTTTCTCTAACATGAAATGTGTCCTCCCTAGTTAAGAGGGAGTGTTAAATTTTGTAACGTCGGTCGTACTATTTCATGCTTCCGATATATATATATATATATACACCGTTCATGGTATCGGGTGGTAAAGCGATTCTCAAACAAGTCGCACTCCTTCCGATCAGGTAAGTAAATGGTGACTAGTTTATATACTGTGGTGAGAGGTACATAGGGAAGAGATGTGTCTTCCCATGTGGGAAGACATATCTCTTCACTACGTAACCCCTCATCCACTTATATAGCATGCTTACATTGAGGAGGATGGACACACCAAAATTAATAAGTGTTGTGCATCTTCAAAACACGCTATAGCAGATAAAATACAACTTTCAGATCATATCTCCATCTCTTCTATTTTGATCACAGAATTTTGAAAGAACTTAACAACCTCTCCAGGCCTAATTAATAAACCTGCTAGAATAATTAATCAGCCTGTTAATTAATCAGTTCATTAATAAGCCCCCATAGAATTGGCAAATTAATTAACCTACTAGAGTAAGGGGCCCCCCAATTAATAAGCTTGCTAGAGAAACAATTAATTAGCTTGCTAGAGTAACTAAAATAGTTCTAGAATCACCACATCTTCGACATGTCACACCAAAAAATAGCAGCTTTTAGCCCCTACTCCTCTAAGAGCCCTACAGACCCCTACTATTCTAAAGGAATCAGCTTGCTAGTACAACCTGTGGCAGCGTCCTTAATTGAAAGTGATCATTTCAATCACTTTAGTTTCTTATTAAACTGGACCAACCAAAGCCTTCACCTTTGGTCATGACATTGGCCCATCCCTAGCTCTATCAATAAAAGAGTTCCCTTGTATAGACATTTTCGACCTCCTGCCAAGCTTTATAGATGAGAGAATACCGACACCCACATTCCGCATCTCATTCTTTACGAGGGGTTGGGCGGCATACATTTTCGTTCTTGACCCTAGAGTGCAGCCATAGGGTCATATCCATGGGGAACTAGCCTAGTCTCTTAGCCAATGCTTAGTTGGAACTTACCTCCACAACATCGTCATCGTTGGAATGAGCCATTCCACTTTCAACCTAAGCCTCGACTAGGCACCCCTTATAATAGTAGTAGGCCCTACTATTATAAGGGGGTGGGTGGGAAGCTAATATTGTGAGAGGGCCTGCATTCATGGTCGAGCGGCAATTTAGTTTGTTCGTTCTAGCAGACGCAACCGCCATGAAGACCGGGAAATGAAACCAGAGCACCAATAAGTTTGGCACTTCGTTACTGGTTTCAATAGAGACTATGCCCACCCGAATCAGCAAAGATGGTTATTGAAAAAAGGCGGCCTTTGCCAACGATCCAGGTAGTAGCTTTTTGCCTCTATCTATCCCTTCCCAAGCCCTCTAACGCATGATACTCTCCCGGGATGGTTGGGAAGAGATAGGCAATTCGACTCCTTCCCAATTATTGGATATGTGGAACGTCGCCTGGATACGCTCCAATGAGCATGAGGTCAACTAAGTCCATTTGCACTCCAGTACCAGAGATAGTTGATCGAGTACCACGAGCACAGTCAACATCAACAGTAGAATGAGAGCCTGTAGGATCCTCCCATTTCTTGTTGAACCATAGCCTGTTTCAAATCCAATTGTTGAACCTATTGATTCAGTTGCTTAGCTTAGGGTGGATGAGATGCTTAGGCTAGAGTTGTGGTTTCGGTCGGTAATCATCCCTACTTTCCCGTTTCAGGCTGGTTATCATCCATCCCTACCGAGCTTGTTGTTGGGCCAATAAGCCCTATATGCTCGCTAACCGGCTAAGTGACGTAGTTCTCATCCAATTCGTCTAAGCTAATAAATAGTATAGAAAATAGGCAGTTTTAAGCCGTCTAAGCAAATAGCTCTTGAACCTGGGTCGCTCGCCTTAAAGAAATATAGAAACAACTATTATTAGGCGTTCGCATCCATCCAAAGCTCGTGGGATACCTGAACCCATATCTATGAGCTGCAGCTAATCCCACTACCTACTAAACCATCCTTCATGTAATAGAATTCAACTTCAAGAAGTTGGCCATCCTAACTCTTTCTTCCCCTAGCTCCTTAGACTTTCTTGTTCTCAGGATGTCTCATCGCCTACCCTTTGGAGATCACACCAAGGATATCCACGATTGATACCAATTGTAGAGGATGCAAGCAGGATCACAAAATTTATCTACAGTCACCCTTGGGTTCTTCACTTGATGAGAGACCACACCAAAGGGAAAGAGTTGGTAAGATCGAGTGTCACAAGGTTTGCAATGATTTTCTTAACATTGCAAAGTATTCTCAGTTCATTGATGCCTTTGAACCAAATGTTTGTGAGTCAAGCATGGCTAGACTCAACTTATTTGATGCCTGAAGGAAAGAGGGTTGCATGCATAGTCTTCAACAACCTATTTGCACAAAGAGCTACAGAAATTGTGAAGGTAACTTCAAAACTTCGAATTTAAATTCAAATTGAATATTTAATTTATTTTTTTATTTAAGTCTTTCATTATAAATTTCTAACTTTTATCTTTTTGTATTTTTAAATAGTAGAGATGTCGAAGCCCTTGGTTAGAGTTCTCCCCTTGGTAGATGGGGAACAAACCCCAGTGGAATATCTTTATGAGGCCATGAATAGGGCCAAGGAGTCTATCAAAAATTATTACAAGGGGCACCTCAAATTTTATCCCATATGGGAGATTATAGGGCCATCCCACCACCCACCCAATTATAGCGGTATTGGGGAATTATAGATACAGTGTGGAACTACTTAACCAACTACTAACCCAACCTAAGAAACCTCTGCCTCTAATGCCTTTATTGATAGGAGGTTGTACAATCAACTCCACCAATCCATCCATGAAGCAGGGTACTTCCTCAACCCTCATTTTTTCTCCTCAAATCTTAGTGGAGAGGTTATGGAAGGCCTCACTGCATGCATTCAGAGGATGACACCCAAAGTTAAGGTGAGAAACCTCGTTGTTAATGAATTGCAAAATTATAAGGAATTGAAGGTTAAGCTCTTCTCTTTAGAGCTAGCTAAGAGAGGAACAACCACTCAACACTAGGTATAATATTTGGAGTCTATCACATGCATCTTACAAGTTACAAATTTCAAATTTACAGATTTACAACTATTAGTATTGATAATTTGGTCAAATATGTTTTGACTTGGCTTTCTAATTTTTCAATATTTTTTTTTGTAGATTGTTGGTGCACAAATTGGGGTGAAAATACCCCAAATCTCCAAAGATTTGCCCTCTACATCTTATGCCAACCTTGTAGTGCATTTAGTTGGTACTGCAATTGGAGCTTGTTTGAGGCCATCCACACGAAGAAGAACAAATTAGCTCATAAACGCCTCAATGACCTTGCCTTTGTGCAATACAATCTTCAGTTGCACATAAGAAAGGTAGAGGAAATATCAAGTGATCCAATTGCTTTGGATGAGATAGATCCTTACGGTAATTGTACAGGGCAAAAGCAGCCTCCATTGTTTACCGAGGACAAGATCTATGATTTGGAGAGGCACGCAATGGAGGAGGGGAGTGGATTGGAATTATCATTGGATGACATTGAGGAGGATGAGGAATATGAGGAGTCATTATCAATGCCACCAACATCTACATCCAAGATAGAGGTCGAGCCACAACCTGTCATGTCGAGCGAGGCAAAGGAGCCACAGTGGACTAGTAGGCCTAGACCCTCCACTTCTACCTTTCCTGTAGTTTTCACTAGAGCTAAAAAGAGGACGATGTAAAATGTTTTAATGTAGTATTTACTTTTAGTTTTACAAAAACAATTTGCTATTTTCATTTTGTTTCAAACAATCAACCATCAACATTCCACATGAGGATGTCATTTTGTACCCAATTTGCATTAAATCAATCAAATATAACTAGACTCGATTTGTTTCTTTTATGTATTCATTTATTGACTCATTGGATGCATCTCATTGAATTTTGCCATAAAAAAATGTGTTTCTAATGAAATTTATGGAATTTTTTAAGTTGCCAAGTTTTTGGCGAGTCGCATTTTTGGGCATTGCCGAGTTTTTGTCGAGTCTAAGTTTTCCAACTTTGATATTATATACTTTTATAATGTAATTTAAATGTCAATTGTTAGAAAAAATTACTTAATTAAGGATTTTGATAGTCCATTGTACTTTTCAAGACACATAAAGATCCTCCTTAGATTTATAGAAATAAAGACCCTCAAATGAATAGATGCCATCAGGCTATTTTGTTTACTACATCTATTGGAACTTTGTGTAAAGCAATAGTCTAAAGCTGAACATGGAGCGTTTGAAATATGTTAGGATGAAGGTATTAATTCATCAAATCTTTTGGAATTGTAACCACCTCGTTTATTTATATAAAGTTTGGATTTGAATATGTGTATTAAACTATTAATATATGTTCTTTTAATGAATTCAACTATATTTTTTGAAAAATAGACGAAAAAAAATTATTTTCAATTCAAGATGCCTAGATGTCCCCAAAGTGGTCTAGGGACGTCTCAAACATCCCAAGCCATCCCAAAGATTCCCAAACTTCATGCAAACATTACATATGGTTTTGTGCTATTTTGGGGATGTCCACTATTTTGGAAAAATTAAAGGATTGGCAAGGAACATCCAATGCTATCCCCCATCTCAAAAATATCATTGGGAATAGGAATGCCAATTTAAGGGTTGGGGATGTATCCCCCTAGTACATAGTACAAAAGTCATTGCGCTCTCTAATTTGTGCCACCCAATTTTCAAATTTATTCAAGTGAAAACACCCACAAGCCCCAAGTTCTCCTTGTCTCAAAACTAAAAGCAATGGGGACAATTGCTTTTCAAGAAAGGGTTAACGAAATGAGAATGAGCCCTCCCAAAAAGGAAAGTTCATGCAATGCACAATAGATTTGTAGTTCCAACTATCTTACAACCTACTAAGTCCACGTTCCTATAAATAACACTACACAATCCAACATGGCAATACCCCGTATAACTAAACACCTTCTATGAATAACATTACAATTTGCATCTCGCAATACAAGCAGCCTTATGGTTGCACCTCTTACATTGTTGCACCAGCCTCTCAAAGAAAGCAAGCACCTTAGGGTAATGTTTGCACCTCCCAAGATATGTATCCTCACCTCTAAAGCACCCTTAAGTCAAATTTGCACCTCCCCGAGGGATATCCGCACTTCTCACAGCTTATTCTGGCTACAAGACACCTAATTTCTCTAAACTAGAGGCTATAGTAATGCTCATATGTTTTCCTCCTCATTTTTCCTCTAGAGTACCTCAGAGTTGTGTTGCATTAACAAATTTCCCCAAATTATAATAAAATTTCTAAGGGTTTGAGCTCTGTATTTATATGCCAATATCTCATTTCATTCTTTACTAGTGTGTGATGTCCCCTACTTGGAGGCAAGTTGTTTATCAACAATTAATCTGTATTATTAAATGCATCATTAAATATTATAACATCTCAATTTAAATGTTTAGGTTAGTAGGTATTTACTTCTTAATAATACAATTCCAAAACCCTATATATCAAGGTCTTATGCCTGTTAATTCTCTAACCCAAACTAAGGAGGGAAAATTATTGTGCTAGGGCACTTAGAGACCAATCAACAAACAAGCTCCCTCAAGGTTTCCGGATGCAAGCCCTTACCCCATCTTGGGACTACTCCCTCAAGGTTTCCGGATGCAAGCCCTTACACCATCTTGGAACTACTCCCTCAAGGTTTCCTGTATACCTGTCCTTACCCCATCTCGAGATTGCCTAACAAGTATACAGGAAACCTTGATTCGTTAGTGGCCAAAAACCCTTGCTGCGTTAGTGGACAAAAACCCTTGATTCCAACAAATTTTGTTATGTCCCCTTTTCCAATGCCCTAGTTTTTGCCCTAAAATCACAACCCCAAGTAAGGAATGAAATAGAGATATCATTTGCCAATTGGATCTCGATTGAGACCCCTCAATCATGTTAGATATAAAATCGACCATTCGTACTAGGGTTAGGGAAATCATCTTAATCATCATTGCAGTTTACATAATGTGCATGTGGATTCCCTTCAAGCTTTTCCCAATAACTCATCCACATTATGAAGCACTATGGGAGATCATACAAGGTGCCTTGAGCCTATACATCAAGCCTAGGAGCACGGAATGACACCTGCCATTTGGCCTCCCAGCCCCACCCAGGGTTACCCAACTCAAATGAACCATTATGCTACGTTCATTCCTTATATGCACATACACCCCCTCCATAATGGGAGGGAAGATTGGGTAAAGCTTTAAAGGAATCTTCATCATCATTAATTATGCATACATTCCTACATATTATTAGCTGGAAGACATGATAACAATTCAGCAAGACAAGTGTTCTATGCATTATGCATCATACCAAAAACCTATCAAGACTGCTGACTATCCTTTGATTTATTCTGAAATCAGATATCCAGTTATGGTTGATTACCTTGCTTGATCTCTTAGATGGTTTGATGCATTCTTCAAATAATGTCTCCTTCACTTTATGCCCTTCATGGAGAAAAGGGGTCGCACCCTTTGGTTATGAAGAGATACACCTGTTTGGCAACAACTGCTGCCCTTTCACTTCTTATTTAATCTACACCTATCTCTCACTTCTCAAATCCGTCTTTACTTCTATTCAAATCTGCATGTCTTCATTTTCTAAATCTGAATATCTTATTTTCTTCTTTCCTTCTCAAATCTTATTTCAGATCCCTCTATATACTTCTGATCTGAATCTGCTCTAGAACTCCTCTAATTCCCCTTCCTTCCCCCAATTCCATTTGATCCTTCTTCCCCTTTATATCTTCCAATGTGAGGGAAAGGTCACACTTCTTCATCAAAGTCACAACCTTTCACAATTAGCACCCTTTGAAAGACTACAACCCTTCATAATATCTGCCCTTTTGAAAGAGTCACTTCCTTATTTACTTCCCATTCTTTTCTTCTTCCCTTAATCCTTCCTTGATTCACATGCTCCATTCTTTCTTCCCTTCTCCATATCCCCCATTCAAATAAAGTTCTCTTCTCCCTTTTATATCTCATATTTTAGGGGTCATAACTTTTCATTTCATGCCTTTTGACCATTTATTAAACTAAATATATTTTTATTATTTTAATTTTATTCATTTATATTTTTATTTATTTTTATTTTTATCACTAGCATTTATTATTAGATCCCATTTCAAAATGCGACATCACACATAAATGAAGAGATAGTTAATATAAATAAATTTTTGAACTCCGTTGAACTATTTTCTTGTTTTTCTTTTTATTCTTTGAAATTTCATTAGAGCTGAATTGCAGGGCAGAGGCCTTTATCTGCATCAGCAATCAGAGTTCAAATTTGCAGTTTTTTAAAGTAGGAAACCAGGCTAGAAAATTCCACCAAGAAGGGGAACTATTTAAATTTTAAGTGAATCGTGCCAAGTCAAGATCAAATCTTTAGGACACACTTTTTACAGTTGTGTGCCAGCACCAAAAGTGTACTAAACATGGTTACAACTACATAAAAACTTGACAAACAAAAGAGGCAAACATACAAAGATGGCAAGTCAACTCCAAAAGTGTGCCAAACAAAGCAAACCATTAACTGAAGCAAAAAAGAAGGGTATATCCTCAAGTAAACTCCACCAAGAGGTAAATTAAAGGTAAACTGACAAAGTGCCACAAAATATATGTACCTTTGCCACTCAACATATCTGACAAACATGGAGAAAACAATCATGATCAGCACCAAACATTAAAGTCAAGGGTTCTAACTTCAAATAGGCATGCTTTTGATGAACATTTGCCATAGAAAACTCCTCCATTCAAAAAAAGTGTCAAGTCAATAAACAATGCCTAAATATCGTGCGACTTATGTTTAGGTCATTTTTGCCTTGTTTCAAAGGATATGGATGAGGTTGCTTTAAAACACAAAACTAAAGCAATTGTTTTATTATTATCTGAGCCAAAAAAGCTGCTGCTGAAGAACCAATAAATATGAGTCAGCAACACATTGTACAAAATGATAGTTGTAGACTTGTGTTGCACAAGTTGTCGTTCGAAAGCGGAAGTTGAGTAATGCTTTGTGTAATTAATGAACGTATGTAAGTTGATGTAAAGCCTATGTCGCAGAAGCTTATGTGTAAATCATTGACCTTGTGTTTGTAATTCCATCAAGTCAATTGAATTGAATAGCTTTGTCAAACTTTGTGTTGAAGCTCAATGTTCATTGAAGAAATATTTTTTTCTGAGAGATGTTGTCCCATATATAAACTTGCAAAAACTTGTTAAAGGCAAATTCCACAGTTTAAAAAGTAAAGTGAACCCTTACAACCCACAAAAACTCTTTTGACAAAATAACTAATTGGCTCATTGAATAGCAGTCAACAAGTAGAAATAGCACCTTAAAACATTCATGTTTCTGCTTTGCCACATATACAAATTAGCAGAATTCAGATCTACACTTACAAACTGTTATATAGTTTTCTCAGAGAAATAAGACTGTCACAGAAGATATAGGCTGAGTTACTGTTATGTGTTTTTTATGCACATGCGAACACAAAATAAAATACCAAGGTATCTTATCCTCTCTTGAACAAAGTTATTTGAATGATGAAGATTTGCCTAAGGATCAATCGAAATAACTCCAAGGTTCTTATATGTAAGGTCTCTACGTGTAGATAAGCTCTGTTGGTGTGATGTGATTTTGCTGGAATCACAAGGGGACTTACATTTGACTACCTGAGCGTTTAATTTGCTGGAACTTGAATCCTATCTGCTAGCTGGAAGATAAAGAAATGGCAAAAGATACAGGGTTTGGAGAATCTAATCTAAGACCTAGAATGCAAGAAGATGGGTGAACGACTAGGCGGAGTCCTACTGAGCTGGGTCTCACCATCAGGATGAACAATTTAACACCAACTCAGTGCGATCTTCTAAGGGATGCTTCGAATATGTTCAAATCGTACACCATCAGACACTGATCATCATTCAAGTTAATGCATGAACAATAGATGCGTAACAACTTGAGATTAAACTCATTCTATCCCAGTTGACCACGCAGGGCGCCCTTACAATCAGCAAGAGGCTAGTGGTTTGGACTAGGCGCACTCCACGCGAGTGCAATCAGTAACTTTTTTCATTCATTCTAATTATTTACCATCTAAAATGAAGATTCAACAAGAGACCATGCATATTGCAAAGAAACGACATATTTCACCATATCTTCAATGAAAATGGGGTTCATTTACAATCAAGGCAACAATTTCTTGCCTTTTCTTCCTAATGTACTCTAATTGCTATTCTATTCACTATTCTAGCTACTAACTCTTAGCTCCTAACTATTTAACTTTTATAAATGAAGAGCCAGAGCTTTATATAGGGAGCTCTTTACAATTCAATGGCTCTGATTGATTTACAATCAATGGCTAGGATTACAAGATGGAAAACCATAATTAGAGTTTGTTACAACAAACTCCTTCAGTCAATGAGAAAATTACATTTCAAGAGTGTGGACCAATAGAATTCAAGGGTAGGTGCCTCGAAGTTTGTGCCATCAGTGGTGAGTCAGGTACATTGAATCTAGACATGTCGAGGTGGAGCCTTCTAATTGGAGGAATAGTGACTGGGATGCCACCTTGTCTGACGTTTGTGCCTTGGTTGATCCTCCTCTGTCTTTCATGCGATGAATGATGTACCTCCTTGACTCCCATGTGTTTGATGAGGCCTCCTCACGGTCAAGTCACTCCTCCTCTGGTAGCATACTTCGCCTTGAAGTGTTTGTAAGATCCTTCTTCTCTGTCATCTTGTGGTTTCTTCATGTGGTAGAATGAAGATCTTGAGGATAGCTTGCAACTCCTTGAACACTTGAAGTCTGTTAGGGGTAAAAACGTATGTTAGTACGAAGAATAATTATAAGTGTGTTATGTGTGTTTATGTTTTGCTATTGCTGAGAGGTTCCCGTCGGGTAGTTGGGAGTTGGTGACGGTTGGCAACTTGGCCAACCGTCGGGTCTATATAGTGTTTGGTTGGAACCTCAACAGGGGATCATGTATGACCCATTGGAGACATTGGAATAAAGATATAACTTTCTGGTCTGATTATTATCATCTGTCATTCGTGTTGTGATGTACAATTATTCTGTTCTATGGATGCTTAGTATATGCAGGTACTGCTGGGTTATTGATTATCCACCACTATACCTTTAGGACTAAACATTTTGGCGTCGTTGCCTGAACGAACCTAGAGATAACCATGGCGGCAGGCAGAAGCAATTAATGGGCCGACCATTTAACCAGCAATTATTTGTCGTGGACAGTGACACGCACGAAGAGAGTACCATGGAAGAGGAACGAGAGGATCAGTTGACGGCAGACTTGGTGGAGTTGTGGGATGTGTCGATCACGCAATACGTACGGCGAGAGGCTCAGGAGAGAGCCGTCTCGGAAGGTACGATACGTGGTGAACTCATCGTCAGCACCCCCGTCTTTGACCTACTCGAAAGTATTCCAAGGTTACTCGCCAGGAATTTGATTGCACTCCAAGACCAAAGGGAGGAAACAGCAAAGGAACTTCGACGGCAACAAGTTCTCCAATGGTACAAGGAACGGAGTCGTAGGGAGGATGAGGAGAGGGAGGCCAGTCAGCGTCGTACCTCTGGCACTTGATGCCCCTACGGTCGAACAAAGACAAACGTACCACTGCTACCGAAGGAGTAAACGAGGGAACTGTACGGCGATCCCTCCGCATAAAAGAACAGGCCAACAGGAGACGACGACTAAGAGAGGTCGCCAACTCAAGGAGTCCAGAGAAACACAATAGAAGTCGGAGTGTGAGTCAGAGTCATAGTCGAGAGAGGCAAAAACCGTATACGTGGAAGGAGTTGGCCGAGGTCGCCAAGAACCTACCACTTCCAAACGTAGCGGAGGAAGATCTCACCAACTAGGCCCCACACTCGACGTCAAGTGAAGAAGACTCTGGAACCGAATCACAAAGCACCCAATCAGAATTTTCCGAACAAGGAGAGGAGGCGGTACGAGACCTGCACGAGGAAATCACCACTATTTTCGAAGCGACATTGTCCGGCATTAAAAACTTGTTGTCAGAGGGCATAAAAATAGGAAGATCGGACTTGGAAACCCCGGGAAGGAGGGACTATAGAAGTGAAGGTGACCAAAGCCCGGTTGGCAGGGACCCAACCAGACCAGGAGCATACGGCACCACTCGGACACATAGTACCTTCCTCGCATATAGCCATTTCTAGGCACTACATAAAACCGCACAGAAAAGAACGATGGCACACACCCCGGAGAAACAAAAACTTCCAAAATTCATGGGCGACGGATCAGAGGATCCCGTACGGCATTGCAAGACATGCGTTACCATCTGGGAAGTAAATGGCCAAGACAACTGGGACTACAGGGTGAAGGCATTTCCAGCCACCTTACGAGGAATAGCGATTGACTGGTACACAAACCTTGATGCACAGCATAAAACATCCTGGAGTAATCTGAAGAAGGCCTTCGAGGGAGAATTCAAACTCCTACCGGACGACAACGAGATTGTGGCGAAAATTTACAACACCAAACAAGGAAAAAACGAAAGTGTACGCACATATAACAGACATCTGAGGGAACTACTGAACAAAATGGAGAACCAACTGGCGGATGGCCTCAAGAAGCGGTGGTTCGTAGAAGGATTGGTACCATCCCTGAGAAGAACGATGAAAGTAGTCCCTCCGCCATCGTACGATGAAGCATACAATCGTGCCATGGATATTGAAAGTGAAAACAAGACATCCCAGGGGAAGCGACGGAGCGGCAATGGTGACAATACGGACGATGACAGCGACGGAGGATCAAAAACAGTGCAAGCACTCCGCAAAGATATGATGAGGATGATGAAGGAGTTAAAAAGTGACAAAGAAAGTGGTAGGGAAGGAAAAGAACTATGGTGTACTGACTGCAAGACCGAAGGGCACACTAAAGGAGGTTTTCCCCGTAAAGTCTTCTGTGACATCTGCCAAATAACGGGACACTCCACCAAGGAATGCCCGTACAACTTGAAGGCACGGAGCGCACAAGTGCTCTACGCCCAACCCAACCAAACCACGCCACCAGCAACACCTCCAAGGCCAACCACAAACCCTAACGCCTCACCCGAAGGATACAGAAACAATCGACGGGGGAACAAAAGATCCAATACACACCAAGGAGCAGGATTCAATACGACGGGAAGGGGCGACCCATGATTCAGTGCAGGAAGTGCAATGAATGGGGTCACTTTGCCCGAGAATGCCAAAATGGAGGTGATGTAGGAAGTTTGTTGTGCAGATGGTGCGGTCCAGGGAATCACGAGGACATAGATTGCCCAAAACAAAAAGGGGTGAACATGCTCGATGTAGAGGGATCAAAGGAAGAAGTACTGGCAATCACAAGGTTGCAAAATAAGAAAGCCATGTACCTGGACCCTCGCACAAAAAAAGAAAGACTTCAAGAGGCAAGGGCAGATATCCAGCGGGCGATGGCTGGAGAACGGAGGGCCTCGCACCAAGTCGCCGATACGTTGGTCGGGGCAGAACCAGAAAAAATTATCATCAAGCAGATGTTACAAACCACAATACCTGTACAGGTGTACGACCTTCTGCAGACCATGCCACAGATAAGGATGGCTTTGACAAATATAACCATGGACACTACCCTTGGACAGGAACACCAAACGGTGGCGGACCCAGGCAGTACAGACCCAGGGAAGGAACCTGGTACGGATGCCATGAATCCTATGCTACTCGCGGTGGGCGCTAGGCGAAAACCAGCAGTAGTAGAGATGGATTTAATGGGACAGAAGCTTACTAACACCATCGTTGATGGCAGGTCCGCAGTCAACGTACTATCGGAGGGAACTTAGCGAAGCCTTGGCAAGCCTACCCTCTGGCCACCAACCTTCCACCTGGTCGATGCCGACTAACACGGTATCAAACCCCTCGGCACCCTCATGGTACAAAAGGTGGTAATTGGGACGCAGCAGTTCATCCTAGATTTTGTAGTCATTCTGATGGAAAGGAAAGTGTACGACGCTCTTCTAGGAAGGGGGTGGCTGATCATGGCCAAAGCTAATCACAACTAGAAAAGGAATATGCTCTCAATCGAGAGTGACGGTCATAAGTATGTAATTGATCTCAGGAACCAGTCCGTCAACGAAGAGCTCGCATCATCAGACTCCGATTCGGAAGATTCCAATCGATGGGAGTGGGGCTCTGAAGGAGGCAGAGGCGGGAAAGAACCCGACGAAGGAGGAGTACTGGAGTTAGACGGGTGTTCGGAGCATGGAGCCAGCTTGATGGCAGGACTTTTTCATTGGCAAATGGAGGACTATGAGGTCTTCCACCCGGAATGTCACATGCTGCAAATATATGAGTTAGGAGAATCTAGCGGGGAGACGGAGGAACAATCCTTTCCCCCAGAGTATGGTAGATATCAAGAAGGAATGGCAAGAGTGGATGGCACGCCAGCACACCAATTTGACAGGGATAAACCCATCAAGTATGAGGAACGAGATGTGGAGAAGATTAATCTAGGCAACGAAGCAGTACCTCAGATGATACTGGTAGGAGATGACTGGAACTCGGTACTGAAGGCAGCAGCCTTCAAGATATTTTTGGAATATAAAGATGTTTTCGCCTGGACCTACAAAGCTTGAAAGGAGTACCGCCAGAGCAATGCGTACATCGCATAACCCTCGTACCAGGAGCCCAACCAGTACGAAGGAGGCCGTATAGGATGAACAAAAACTACGCAACCAGAGTCAATGAGGAGATCAACAAAATGCTAGAAGCAAGGATCATATTCAAAGTGGAGACAAGTGACTGGGTCTCCCCAATAGTCATCTCCCTTAGAAAAGAAGCTAATCAGATAAGGATATGTGTGGACTTCAGGTACCTAAATGCAGTAACCATAAAGGATCCATTCCCGATCCCATTCACTAACAGTATTTTGGAAGAAGTCATCGGGCACAAGATGTACACATTCCTAGATGGATTCTCCGGGTACAACCAGATAAGTATCGCGGAAGAAAATAAGCTGAAGACCACATTTGTGGTGGAGGAAGGAGTGTACGCCTATAACCGCATGCCCTTCGGTCTATGCAACGCGCCCGTGACCTTCCAGCAAATAATTCTGCACATTTTTTACAAGATGTCAGTAGGAAATTTCAGAGCATTCCTGGATGACTGGTCGATTTTCAAATATCAGGACACTCATTTGAAGGCCTTGGGAGAGTGCATGGAGAGATGTCGGAAGGCTAGGCTAGCTCTGAACCCAAAGAAGTGCAGATTTATGGTACCACAAGGGAAACTCCTAGGCCACATCGTCTGTAAGGAAGGATTGAAGACAGACCCAGACAAGATAGGAGTAATTGTCAGCATGGAAAGTCCAACGAACGTAACAGGGGTGAAATCATTCCTCGGCCACGTAGGCTACTACCGGAGGTTCATCAAGGGCTTTGCGCAGGTGTCGTGGCCATTAGATAAGTTGACAAGGAAGGGAGAGCCGTTTGTATGGGGTACGAAGCAAGAAGCAGCCTTCACGGAATTAAAAGACCGACTAGTGAGTGCACCGATATTGGTATACCCAGACTGGAACAAAGAATTTCATGTGCACGTGGACGCCTCCAACTTTGCAATTGGTGCTACCCTCGCCCAGGTAGGGACACAAGGACTAGACCATTCCGTCTTCTTCGCAAGTCGACTCCTGTCAAAAGCAGAAAGGAACTATAGCACAACAGAGCGAGAGGCACTAGGGATGGTGTATGCAGTTTAGAAGTTTCGGCACTACTTGTTGGCCACACCATTCACATTTTATGTGGACCACCAGGCACTAATGTACCTAGTGAATAAACCAATCATTCAAGGAAGGGTAAGTCGGTGGCTACTGCTTTTACAAGAATTCACCTTCACCATTGTCGTACGGCCAGGGAAGTCCCATGTGATTGCAGATCAGCTATCAAGGATCAGATCAAGAGAACCAACTGAGGGAGTAAACAAAGACTTTCCAGATGCACACTTGTTCCAAATTGCAATACTACCAGCCTGGTATGAAAAGATAGGGCACTACCTATCTACTTCCACATTTCCAAGTGAGATGCCTCCAGGGGAACGGAGGAAATTAGCACTGAAGAGCAAAACCTTCCAACTAATTAATGGACTTCTATATAAGATGGGCCCCGACCAAATCTTGAGGAGGTGTGTCATGGAGGAGGAAGTTCGCGGTGTACTAAAGGAGGCACACGACGGATTGGCAGGTGGACATATGGGACCAAATGCAACCGCCAAGAAAGTGCTCCTGGCAGGGCTATGGTGGCCAACTCTACACACGAATGCCCGAGAGTGGGTGATCAGATGCGACACCTGTCAACGAGCCGGAAAACCTCTCAAGAGGGACTTCATGCCTCTCTTTCCTTCCCAGCCGCAAGAACTATTCGAACGATGGGGTCTGGACTTTGTGGGACCCTTGAAACCAAGTAGCCTACACCGGTGCAAGTACATTGTGGTAGCCACAAAATACCTCACTAAGTGGGGAGAAGCTAGGGCCTTGCCCGATAACACAGCTTTGAGTACGGCACGGTTCTTGTACGAACAGATTGTCACCAGGTACGGGATACCACTTCGAATCACTAGTGACAAAGGAGTGCACTTCGTCAATCAGGTAATCCGTACCATGACCGTGGAATTTAAAATATTCCATAACCTATCCAGCCCATACTATCCCCGTGCTAATGGACAGGCAGAGGCAACCAACAAAGTGTTGGTATCAATAATTTACAAGTCATGTGGGGTGGAACAAGAAGACTGGGAGGAAAGACTACCAGCTGTACTATGGGCCTACCGTACAACATACAAAGTCACTACCGGGCATACACCGTTCCAACTCATGTACAGCCAGGAGGCAGTGGTACCAGTCGAGTACACCGTGCCAAGCCTTCGGGTGGCGGTAGAAAATCGATTAGGGGACACCGAAAGCATGAATGCAAGGTTGGATGGGTTGGTAAAGCTGGATGAACGGAGACTGATGGCACAATGGGCGACTGAGGTGGCACAACATTGGCGGAAGCATTGGCACGACCAGCATCTGCAAAAAGCCAACTTCCGACCGGGATAGTTAGTTTTGAAGTATAACGGTCGAAACGAACTTCGACCAAGGAAGTTCAAGGTCCGGTGGCTCGGGCCCTATAAAATCAGAGAGGTCGGCAATAATGGATCAGTGAAACTGGCAACTCTAGACAACAATCCGATTAGGGACCCCGTGAACGGTTCCAAGTTAAAAATCTACAGGGAAAGAACTAAACCTGTGATTGGGATCAACATGCTAGGATATGCCACGAGAGGACATGGGACCATTGGTCAAGACAAGGAGATCCAGGAAGATCCAGTAGTACAAGAGGAACCCTACAGGAGGGATGACGATTGGGCAAAGCCCTTAACGACCATAGAAGAAAGACTTGTACCAAAAAGGGTGGAAGGTGTAGCAGTTCCTAGGACTCACAAACATCTCACGAATGCGTATTTCGGAGACCCAGCTGTGTGGGTACAGGTCTCAGGATATCGGAAAAAACGGGCGCCATACGAAGGAGCTCGGGAAGGGTACGTCGCATATGACATCGACGAAGAAGCAGAAGCTTGGAGGAAAACTGGGAACCCACTTACAGAAGTGGAGCCGAGAGACCCCGAGGACGAACTCAACCTGGAAGAATATGGGGCAACCCTAGGACCATGTTTAAAAATGGTACTGAAGACAGAGGATCTATTTATCATCGCGTCCGGGGTAGGCGAGATGGAGGCTAGACCTAACTCATTATATCGGGTGATTCCCAACCCGGCTGGACCATCGAAGATCGACGAAGAGAAAGTAAAATGGTACCACCAATACAGGGCCCGGTACATTGACGGCCGCTACAAGGGTGTGGGACCCGCCCCACTAGTGGACAAAATATGGGATCTGGAGTACGTAGGGACCTGCTGCGCCCAAGAGTGCTACAGAAGATTACCACATGTGTGTACTTGGTTGCACGACTCAGAAATAAAAGTGAGGACACCCAACAATACACGAGGAGTGAAAAAAAGGAGCAACGAGGAGAGAGACCTGAAACCAAATAAGAAATGGAAGGAGGACAAGGGGAGGAATGACGTACCAAGGAAGGAATGGAGGAAAAGGCAGGGTAGAAGGCTGGGGAAAAGAAAACAAGAAAGACAAGGGAATTTCTTGCACGCAATAAACTCGATCAACCAGCCAGGGGTCCACATCAGAAGGCACAAGCAGGCCAAGCAGTACCGAGGTAAACTGAAGGCAAGGAAGCTAATATTGAAAAAACTGTGCCAGACAAAAGAAATAAGACGACTCGTAAAACAAGGGGTCTTAAAAGCTGAAGAGGGAAAATACAGGGAAAAAGCAAGGAAGGCCAAATCTACAGGTATTAAAAAGTTGGAATGTCAAGCAAGTGCAAGTAAACGTAGTAAGGAAAAATTAAGGTTACTGAAAAAGCAAGTATTTTATGGTAAATTAATAAAACATGTTTACCTAACCCTAACCCTCAAAAAGAAAAGTGCTTATAAAAGTTGCCAGGAGACCCCATTAGGCACAACGCAGGAAAGAGAGCAGGATGAACCTGATAGCCAGACAACATTGAGCAGAACTGCTGGTACGGACGCAGAAGGAAGCACGAGGGAATTGACCAATCCGTACGGTGTACGGATTACGCAGTTTGGAAGACAAGAGCGCCAGAAAGGTGTGTCGTACAGCGTACGGATTACGCAACAGGTTATACCGTACGGCATACGGATTCAAGGCACTAGAGAATCACGCAGGAACCATGGATTGCAGGGGGTGAACGGCAGGTTGTTCCGTACGGCATACGGATTCAAGATACCAAGGAGCCAATTGGGAACCACAGGATCACCGTACGGCGTACGGATTCAGGATACACGAGATCACCGTACAAACATCAGGCACGAGAAAAGACCACCGTATAGCGTACGGCTTCCATCCACAAAAAGTGTACGGCGTACTGCTTATGTGTACGGACGTGTACGGCGTTCTGTGCACATTGCCTACGCGTGTAGAAAACATTGCAAAAAACAGAGTGAAAGACCGTACGGTGTACGACTTGGCCGTACAGACAAGACATGAAGGGGCATATCTCCACCATACGGTGTACGGTCGATGCAACCCAGCACAAGCGGAAGCAAGAGAAATCCGTACGACGGCAGACAAGGAAACACGACGGCAACAATAGGCCCATACGGCAAGCGTTTGGCGAGGCAATCAAAGCACGAGGGTATAAGAGGCGAAAGACAGAACACAAGGAAGGGTCCGTACAGCAGGGAAACTGGAAGTGACATAATGGGCCGCACCAACTGGCGAGATAATCTGGCAGACAGTTATAATAAGGACGCGGGAAGGGATATGAGCAGAAGAGCAAAGAAAGGCAATTGCAGTACAACCATGATTGCCACAGAGCCTACCAGTAGCAGACCGAAGACAATAAAGGACCCAGAGGAACTCACGACAGCCAATGTAGCATTCGAGAGTGTGACTGGCAGTGAATGTCGTACCTGGTGGGAGGAAAACCCTCCAGACCATGTGATGAAGGAATAGCTTAAAAAAGCACAGGTCGACCACGCTGTACAGATGCCCATATTTAACATCAAAGAGTTCGAGCCAGTCCTACGGACCATGGTATCCGGTTATAACCCTCACGAACGAGCTTCGGTCGTCCAGTTCCAAGGGCACACAGTGCGGATTTCATTCAAACCTGAGGATTTCAGGCGCGTATTTGGCATACCGGATAAAGGAGTATCTGCTGCCAAACCAACCAAAAACCGTACCAGAGAAAAGAAAAAATGGTTGATAGACTTGGTGTGCAAAGACGGTCTCACAGAAGACCAGTGGAAGAGCATCTGGGCCGATAGCAAGGGAATGAAGCGTAGTTTTATCGCACCAGGAGAATGGAGGATGTTGATGGACCTGGTAAAAAGCCACCTGACAGGAGCCAGCCGAGCCTCAGACATCGCCATATGGATGATCGGGTTAATGAACGAGATCAGATGCGAAAAAGTGTACAACTGGGGGCAACTCCTGGCAGAACGCATTCACGACTTCCTGAGATTAGAGCACAAAGCATTCTACATGTGCCATCACGCCATTAGCTTGTTCCTGGATGTCGTACGTCTACAGGTACCGCCAGAGGATTGGGGGGCATTTGAACCTCATGGACGGGTCGAGCCAAATAAACCCACTATGTACTACTACATTCACTTGGACATCCTTGGCGACATAGCGCAACCCACACGGAAGAGGAGGAAGCTAGACACATCTGTGGAAATTGAAGAGGTTAGCAGTGTCGAGGATTCCGAGGAGGCGGAGGAAACAGAAGAACAGGAAAGTGGGGATGAAGGGTTCCATTTGTCGGAACACACCGCCATGGAGGAGGAAGAAACATAATCGTGCCAGCAGGAAGAAGATGAAGAAGAGGAGCAACAGGGGGATTGCGGGCACAATGGAAGAGCACGAGGGTAAAGTTTACGCCCTCAAAATTAGCCTCGGCACACCTGGTGCCTCAAGAGGCACTTGCAGTCGCCAGCCTCGTAGGAGATGTATGACCTGTGGGGGTACTATTCCAAAAGATTAGCGAAGGGGAGCCGTCGGCACAACGACGAGTATCGTTGCCACAAATCAGTTTAGCCATATTGGCAGCAGAAAGTGGTACAAAAACTGGTATGGCGACAGCAGAAACTAGTACGACGAAAACTGCTACGAGGGCAGCAGAGACTGGTACGGCATCAGCTAACTTAGAGGCAACCCTGGGTACTATGACAGATGAGGATATAGACGCGTCGCTGGACGGGTGGCTAGGACAGTTCGCAATTGCCCCACACCTGCCCCCCTCCCCCGCACCACATAACATGGCTATCAGGCCCGACATGACTCCAGATAGCGAGGTCACTATCCCAGATGAGGAGAGACCCACTGATCAGACGCAGCAGGGAAAGGACGAGCAGAGCAGTGGCCTGGAGGGGACTTTCACTGGACTCCATATCACACTACCTGATCCGAGTGACCCAGCAGGCTCACTCAGACGATTCCTGACGAAGCTACAAGGACTCTCGGATGTTGCACGCGGCATGGATCAGCTGACTGGACAGATGGAGGTTGGTAATTCAGCCGATGCTACACAGCTGTGTCATTTTATGGCACAGGGGTGCAAGGATGAGTTCACGCAACACCTCGAGCAGCAGGGATGGTCGGATAATAGTACACCTGAGATGATTCAGAACTGGACCCACAAGCGCGTGATAGGAGGCTCAGGTACCTTAGGCACCACTTTCTACAGTATGGAGGGAACTTTTCGCGAGGTGTACTTACAGATGCGGCAACATCAAGTGGAGAAAGAGGCCCAACAGATCTACATAGTAACCCTGGAAAAAGAGAGCAGGAAGCAGACAGACTTGGCCACAATTGAAAAGAGCTTGAGGAAGGAGATGGAAATGAAGATGACTACATATGAGGCCCGCTACAGCATGCAGGAGAAGGAGGCACAGGCATTGGCAGCCCAGGTGGTGACGCTCACTTCACAGCTGGAGCAAAAAGATGGAAAGCTGATGGAAGCTGTTCACACGGTAAAGAAAGCACGGGAACTGCAGTTAATGGCAAAAAAGAATCTGAAAACTCAGGCTGGGCAGCGACCTCGGCCTACTACCACTACAGGGACGCCTCCTCCCTCTTCTCAGTCTTAGCCATGTTTTATTTCAGTTTCTCTTGTCTAAGTCGTCTGGAAGACGACTACGTTTTTTTGGGGGGGGGGATAATGTTAGGGGTAAAAACGTATGTTAGTACGAATAATAATTATAAGTGTGTTATGTGTGTTTATGTTTTGCTATTGCCGAGAGGTTCCCGTCGGGTAGTTGGGAGTTGGTGACGGTTGGCAACTTGGCCAACCGTCGGGTCTATATAGTGTTTGGTTGGAACCTCGGCAGGGGATCATGTATGACCCATTGGAGACATTGGAATAAAGATATAACTTTATGGTTTGATTATTATCATCTGTCATTCGTGTTATGATGTACAATTATTTTGTTCTATGAATGCTTAGTATATGCAAGTACTACTGGGTTATTGATTATCCACCACTATACCTTTAGGACTAAACAAAGTCTTCTAACGCTTTAGAAGCACCTTGAGTCCTCCTCCATGCATTTGAAGTGTCCTTGATGATGATGGAGCTTGAATAGGTCTTCCTTGTCCTGGCCTGATCCTCCTCCATGTTGATTTTATTAATTTGCAAAACAAACAAAGGATGATTAAGTATACATAATATATTTGTTCTAACATGAAATTTCTCACCTTAAATCATCAACAAGAAGGCATTAGAATGAAATTCGCTCAAGATCCTCTCCAGGGACATGCCCTATAGTGAAATTTTCTCTGGACCCTTTGGAAGGGTCAAGAGCGATATTGGTAATCTCACTTAATTCCCTATTCATAACTTATTCTTCAAGGCATTAAACTTCATAATTGTGCTCCTTCTAGGTATAAACAAGCCATTTGCTCTCAAAAATTGCTTAGGACGGGGTTATCCAAGTGCTAAGGCAAGGTCGAAGGTCCATTGAAGAAGTTCGCTCTGGACCCTTTGGAAGGGTCAGGAGCGAAATTCTTCCTTTAGGTTGAATTCCTCCTTCTTCTCACTTCATTTTGCCTTGATTTTCACCTTTCAATTCCTCTCTCATGAAGACATCATTTATTTGACCCCCCCCAGAAGGCCTGAAAGAAGGATTTCGCTCTGGGCCTTGGCTAAGGACATGACCTATAAGGAATTTCGCTTTGGACCCTTTGGAAGGGTCAGGAGCAAAATTTGCATTTTTGGACAAATTCTTCACCTTTTGTGATCACAACTTACTCAAATGCATGCCTAGGGATACCTTTAAGTTCAATCAACCCCCATCAACATTAGGCTTGACACAAAATTGGGAAAAAAATGAGGTATTAGGAATTTCGCTCTGGACCCTTTGGAAGGTTCAGGAGCGAAATTTGTAATTTAGCATCAATTCCATCATTTCCTTTGCTCCAATCCACCTTGCAAGGCAAATATGCACCAATCTTCCCTCAACCACGCCATAGGAACTAAGATTTTGACCTCAAACAAGGAGAAAATAGCTGTTTTAGGAATTTCGCTCTGGACCCTTTGGAAGGGTCAGGAGCGAAATTTGCATTTTAGGTCAAAATCCTTCACCCTTTCACCCCTCACTTGCTTCCAAGGCATGATGACATCCTAGCTAAGGCTTTAGGGCACAAAATTAGTTCAAAAAATGAAACAAAGAGAGGATTCTATGAAAATTCACTCTGGACCCTTTGGAAGGGTCAGGAGCGAATTTTGTCTTTTAGGCTTAAATCCATCATTTCCTTCACTTTCATTCACTTCTTGAGGCAAGAATATATCAATCTTCTCTCCACCATGTTCTAAGAACAAAGATCTTTGCTGGAACAAGGAGCAAATAGAGGTTTATAAGAAATTTCGCTCTGGAACCTTTGGAAGGGTCAAGAGCGAAATTGATGTTTTAGGCTCAAATTGACTTCATTGACTTCATTTCCAACCTTTCCCTATCAAAACAAGGTGCTTTGCTTTCAAAAATGCATGGGAAAAGGATTAGTTCATAGGTTTGAGCAAGGTAGAAAGCTTTATGAAGAAATTCGCTCTGGACCCTTTGGAAAGGTCAGGAACGAATTTCTTCTTTTTGGCTCAATTTTTATCCTTTTTCACTCATCTTGCTTTAGACTTATCCAATCTCTTCTTTCCATAATCAAGTCAATTCGCCACCTATTTAGCTCAAAACGAGGTCCTTCTAGTGTATTAGGCAAAATAGAGAGTCTAGTTAAGGATTTCGCTCTGGACCCTTTGGAAGGGTCAGGAGCGAATTTTGTCTTTTCAGGCTCAATTCTCACTCAAGATGCCTAGGACTTGTTCATTTCCCCTTTGTCTTGTCATATTCAAGCTAACTTGCTATCAAAGTGGTGAGGAAAAAAGGTTTTCTAAGAATTTCGCTCTGAACCCTTTGGAAGGGTCAGGAGCGAAATTGCTCTTCTAGGCTCAGTTCACCTCTCTTTTCACTTGGCTTTGTCTTAAAATTGATCTTTGATCCATTTCCTTCCATATTCTTGCAAATTTGCCCAACCATTCAATGACTTTGGTGAAGAATTAGGTCCTTTGGGAAATTTCGCTTTGGACCCTTTGGAAGGGTCGAGCGAAATTTGCAATTATGCTCACTTTCTTGACCTTTTCATCACTTTGCTTCGTTGAACATATCAATTCTTTCTTAATCATGCCATTAGGACAAGTTTTCTATGCAAATTAGGACCAGGAAGAGAGATGCAGGGAAATTCGCTCTGGACCCTTTGGAAGGGTCAAGAGCGAAATTGAGGTTTTAGGCTCAATTTTCTCATTTTCCTCTCAACTTTGCTCTCCGACTTGGTTTTTGGATCCTTTCTTCATCTTAATCAAGTCTGTTTGCCTTCAAGGTGATGTCAATTCAATGCTTTTGATGACAAATTAGGTCTTTCTAAGGATTTCGCTCTGGACCCTTTGGAAGGTCAAAAGCAAATTTTGTCCTTTAGGCTCAAATCTTGACCTTTTCATCAAATTTCCACATTTATCCAAGGCGTCTCCAAAAGTGAACTCAAGCTTATTTCCCTCAAATCCATGCCTTAAAGTGAAAGCTTTGTCTGGGATAGGAGTCAAAAGGGAGCTAAGGAAGATTTCGCTCTGGACCCATTGGAAGGGTTAGGAGCGAAATTTGCAAAATGTTCAAATTTTAAACCCTTTTCCAAATTCCAAAGTCTAGGCTTGGTCATTAGGCATTTCAAAGAGCCAAAATAGGTCAATTTTACATCAATCAGTGCCTAGAACCTCATCATTCATCAATTGGACCAATCTCAAACCCTCGAAGATGATATTCACTCACAAAGCTTCATTGACTTTCTCAAACTCAAACAAGACATCACCTAGCAACAAGAGCAAAGCCTGACCTAGAAAAGGCTTTCACCGAGACCCTAACTTAGACCATTTACTGACCCACTTCAACTTAAGCAGAGCCTGCTATACTAATGATCTCTCTGGCAACTTTCACTGCAAAGACTAATAGCCAAGACCAGGCAATCAAGCAAACTAAACTAACCCTAGCAAGCAAAAGGTAGGGGTCCCCATTTGCAATGGGACGATGTGTGAATACGTCACAACAGTTACATACTTAATTCTGTAGTTTGAATGTTCCCGGGATAATCAACCCTTGGTGATATTTCTATTGGAGCTAGTCTACCTCAATCTACGTCACTCCTCCGCTATGTCTGTTGTGAATGATGTCAGGTTAAGAAGATAGCCAACCTCAAGTCAGCCAGACAAAAGGATGAAAAGACAAAAATATAAATTTATTAAACCAAACCAACTTAGACAAAGCAAGTCAGCCAGGGCAGATTTAAGAAATTTATAATAATTGCATTTATTCAAAATCTCCAATTTATAGAAAATTAAAGGAAAAGCACAAACGTGGGGGGGGTTATAGAACACCGCTAGGCCGACTAGTCCACTCAAATTGAGGTCATGACAGTCCTCCCATCCTCTAATTGCTTGAACTCAAGCAATTTCATATCGGGATGCTCAAAAGTTTCTATCCCATCCCAAGTTGCATCTCCTGATGGTAGTCCCTTCCATTTCACCAAGTATTCTGGGATCACCTTGTTCCTCAACCTCTTCTCTCACATTTAGTATATTTTCGGGTTCAAGTATTGATTTGCCCTCGTAATCAAGCGGCGGTAATTCCATTAAAGGGGTAATCTGCTCTCCAAGAGCCTTCTTAAGGCATGAGACATGGGAAGTGTTGTGAATTCTGCTGCTAGGTGGTAACTCCAGCTCATAAGCCACCTGTCCAATCTTCCTTTTGACCTTATAAGGCCCATCCACCTGTCCAATCTTCCTTTTGACCTTATAAGGCCCATAGAAACGAGGTTTCAATTTTTTCGCTCCAATTCCTTTGATGGAAGACTGTCGATAGGGCTGCAACCTTGTTCCCTACCTCAAATGATCATTCAGTTTGATGCCTATCAGCATATAGCTTTTGTTGGTTCTAAGCTTGTTGGAGGTTTTCCTCGGGAGCTTCCATAATGTCTTTGCTCTCCTAGACCACATCTTTAGCACTAGGAACTCTACTATCAGTCAAAATCAAATCCACGAAGGAAGTAGCATAGTAGCCATAGAGTGCCTTGAAAGGAGACATACCAACTAACATGTGATGAGTGGTGTTGTAGCAATTCTCTCCCAAATGCAACCACTTGATCCCTCAATCCACTTGTTCACTATTTTAGTCTGCCCATCTGTTTGTGGATGATAGCTAGTCCTAGTTGTTAACTCTGTCCCTGTCAAATGAAACAATTCCTGCCAAAACATACTAGGGAACCTGTTGGCCCTATCACTTACGATTGATTTCGGCAAACCATGAAATCTGAAAATCTCTCTAAAAAACAGATCTGCCACTTGAGGTGCCTTAAAATCTGATGGTATAGCATGGAAATGAGCATATTTTGTAAGTAAATCAACGACCACATATAAACAGTCCTTACCTTGTACTTTTGGTAATCTGGTGATGAAATCCATCAAAATGCTTTCCCATTTCTGATTTGGAATGGGTAAAGGCTGCAATAGCCCAGCTGAAAACACATGCTCAACCTCATTTTGTTGATACTCCTTGCACTCCTGCACATGTTGCATTTCATCCTTTTTCAATCCTTTCCAAGAGAATCGCTCCCTTGCTTGTATGTCTTGTAGAACCTGGGGTGGCCAGCAAGTGGTGAATTATGGCAAACTTGCAAAATTCTGCCTTTCTTCTTAGATTCAAGTGTGATGTACACACGCCCCTGATAGAGGATCAATTTGTTAACCACCTTAAACCTGTCATCCTACACTTTATCTCCCAAAACATCATTCATAAATGAATTCTTGACATACTCAGCTGCAATTAAAGACCTCCAATCAGCAGATATATCAAAAATAGAATGCAAATGAGGTTTCCTAGATAATGCATCAGCCACCACATTGTTATTTCCTTTAACATATTCAATGTCAAAGTCATAGGCCAAAATTTTGCTCACCTGTTGTTGCTGTCTATCATTCAATTCCCTTTGGTTAAGAAAGTATTTTAGACTATTATGATCAATCCTAACCACAAATTTGTTACAAACCAAATATTGTCTGAACTTGGTCAAAGCATGCATAATGGCCAGCATTTCTTTATCATAAATTGAGAACTTACGTTCAGCCTCTTAGCTTCCTACTCTCATATGCTATGGGATGTCTATTTTGCATCAAAACAGCCTCTATACTTTCACCTGAAGCATCACATTCCAGCACAAAATTAAGTGAGAAATCTGGGATTGCCAGGACTAGACAAAAACTCATTACCTCTTTGAGTTTGTCAAAGTTTGTCAAAGGATTGTTGAGTTGTAAGGTCCCATAAAAATGCTTCTTTCTTCATTAGATTTGTTAAGGGGGTGGCAAGCTGTGAGAAACCTTTTACAAACCTTCTATAGTAGCTGCATAACGACACAAAACCTCTCAACTGAGTTAGATTGCTTTGCTTAGGCCAATCTTGAATAGCTTTGATTTTCTCCTCATCCACACTCCTCCTTGTTCACTAATTTTAAATCCCAAATACAAGGTTTCTTGCAACCCAAACTCTCATTTCGATGCTTCGACATATAAAGATTGCTGCTCTAAAATACTCAACACCCTCATCCAAGTGTTTCAAATGATCTTCCCAAGTTTTGCTATAAATTAAGATGTCATCAAAGAAAACCAAAACAAATTTTCTCAATTGTAGAATAAATACCTGATTCATACACGATTGGAAAGTTGTTGGTGCATTTGTTAGACCGAATGGCATCACCAAAAATTCATAGTCCCCATAGTGACAACTAAATGTTGTCTTATGCACATCCTCATCTCTAATCTTGATTTGGTGGTACCCTAGTTGTAAATCAATCTTGGAAAAATACCTTGCTCCATATGGAGGAGCTCATCAATTCGAGGTATTGGGTAACGGTTCTTAATAGTTCTCTTGTTGCGAGCTCGGTAGTCAATACACATCCTCATGGTTCCATCTGTCTTCTTGACCAGCACTACGGAAGATGCAAAAGGGTTGGAGCTAGGCCTTATATGCCCCATATCCAAGAGTTCTTTGATTGCCTTTTCAATATCTCCTTGTACATCTTGGGATGTCGATAGGGTATGATCATTACTAGTTTTGATCCCTTTTCAAGCTCAATGATATGTTGGAAACCTCTATTAGGGGGCAGTCCTAGAGGAATATCTTTGAACGCCTTATCATGTTTACCCAAAATCGACTGAATTTGCACATTGTTGGCTCCCCCTTTCTTAGTGGTGCATGTATCGGTGACGAGACATTTAGCTGCCCATGCCACTTGTCCCTTGCAGAAGACTCATTCCATTCTCTTCGCTGAAATCTCCATTGGACCCTTACTAGATAGCCCATGTAGGACTACCTTCTTTCCATTAGGTTGGAAAGAAATCTCCATGGTTCGATGGCTAGTCTCGTATTTATCAATTGCATACAACCATTGACATCCCAACACTACCTTCATATCCATGCTGATCACATAAAAGTCATCCATCAATTTATATTCTCCCATTGTCAACTCCATCTAAGGCACCTTCCTAGTGCACGAAAGGATTGTTCCACTGGCTACCTTCACATCAAACCCTTCAATTGCTTATGTGTTCAATCCAAATCTCTTCACCACTTCTTCATCAATATAATTATAAGTGGCTCTACTATCAATGAGTATGGTTACCTTTTGTCCCTTTAGGACACCCCTTAAGCGAAAAACTCCCGTGAGTGCTACAAGAGTGCCTCCTGAGGGTTCTTCTCCTTAGTGTGAAGGTTCTACTTCTTTTTCAGATCCAGCTTCCTCACTTTCGATGTCTTCATCAAAGATTACCTCAATGTAATGTATTTGCCCCTTCCCTGAGCATTGGTGTCCTAGCTGCCAAGGTTCCCAACATGAGAAACGCAACTTCTTACTCTTCAGTTCATTTCTAGTGACATCCATTTGCTTTACCTTTGTTGTAGGCATCCTAGGAAGTACCATATTTCTTTGGAAAGGCCTTTTGGACTGCATAGATGGAGTTGTCATCTTATTACTAAAACTATCCCTTGCAACCGAACCTTCTAAGTTGAGAGCCCTTGTAATGGCCTCTTGGAAAGTTATAGGATTTAAGGCTTTGAGTAGCCCTTTGAGAGGCACAACTAATCCTTCAACAAAGAACACTACTAGTCTTTTCTCTGTCACATCAGGAACCATTACAGCAAGTTTTTGGAATTCTGCTACATAAATCTCCACCTTGCCTTCTTGTTTCAGTTGTACTAGATCTCTGAAATGAACTTTTGGGTCTGTGCTATCAAACCTTTCGACCAACCTTTGACTGAATTCTTCTATGGTGGAGATAGCATCTTGCCCCTGAGTCACTATTCCATGATACCACCACTCGTGGGCTACTCCTTCCAAATGCAAGGTGACAAATTTAATGGCCTCCTCTTCAAGCATGGGATTCAAAGAAAAATTCATATCCAAATTTTGTAACCATGATCTTGCTGATGTACTACTCGTCCCATCGAAATTGGGGACGGTGATCTTCCCCAAACAATGTTGGATATCTTTCCTCTCATCGTACCCTTTCCTCCTATGTCCTTTTGATTTCAGTCCGCAATACTTGGTGAAAGTCATATTGTTCTTGACTGCTTCACTCAAAGCATTATATTCAGCATGGAGGCAATCCATTTCACTAGCTTGATCAAGTTGGCTTTCACCATCATCTTCATTTGTCAAAAACTTGGCCCTAAATGATTTGACCGAAACTCTTTCTCCGTCTGCAACAAACTTTCCTCCATTAAAATTACTTCCCTCACTCCTCTCATTCCCAAGATTATCACCGTTTTGATTTTAGGTAAGTCCTCTCAACAATTGGGCCATTTCTCTTAATGTTTCAGACATGTTGACATGCAGCTCTTCAAATCTCTTAAAGAATGCCCTAGCAGCATCCTCTTCTCCGTCTCCCATGCTACTACCCTTCTTCTTTTCTCTCTGTAGATACCTCTAAGCTCTTCCACTCATCAATTGACCCCAGAGGCTGGCAGGCCTTTAGGCTCTAATACCACTGAAAGATGTTGTCTTAAATAGAAACTTGCAAAAACTTGTTAAAGGCAAATTCCACAATTTAAAAAGTAAAGTCAACCCTTACAACCGAAAAAACTTTTTGACAAAATAACTAATTGGCTCATTCAATAGCAGTCAACAAGTAGAAATAGCACCTTAATACATTCAAGTTTCTGTTTCGGCACATATACCAATTAGCAGAATTCAGATCTGCACTTATAGACTGTTATTAAGTTTTCTCAAAGAAATCAAACTGTCACAGAAGACATAGGCTAAGTTACATACTTAATTTTGTAGTTTAAATATTCCTAGGATAATTGGCCCTTGGTGATTGTGATGTCCCCATCCTAGTCAGGGTTTTAGAGTTGACGAGTTAGCTTATTTTTTGTACCCTCGTAGGTTAACAGGGTATGGACAGAGGGTCATGGGGGCAGTGGATGGAGGATGATGTTCTTCAGTTCAGGGTTGGGTTCAGTTCAAGCTTCGTTTGAGCAATTTCTGACTCCATTTGAGGGATCTGCTATTTATAGCATTTGGGCTATTTATAGATGGGAAGTTGGTTATTTTTAGACTAGCCCCTGGTCACATGGGTTTTGGGAGCTTTATCTCCAACTTCTGACGGTTCATCTTTTGGAGTCATATTGAGAGAGATATTAATTTTTCAGTGAATTACAAGCAATATTTAATTAATGACGTTTATTATAAAGTCACATTGACTTTTTAATAAAATATTTCACTTAAATTTATTTAAGTGACTTATTATTTTTCTCCATAGTTGGGCGCCCATATTAAAAGCGTTTTAACACAATGATATTTTTCAAACCCTAAAAGCAACCCTAATTAAAAATCGTGGGTTTTTGCATAAAGCCGCCCCCTTGAGAAATCAAACTCATTAATTTGTTGATCATTTGATATCTCTTCCTCTCTGGGTTTTGGAGCTTGAGGGTTTCAGACTAGATTCTTGATTGGAGAACGTCTATTCTTCAGTGCACGGTAATGGTGAGGCTGTGAAAGATCAGTTGAATTGTTGCAACTGTGGTTGGCTTCATTTAGAAGTCAAATTGGTGATGATTGCAGGCAGATTTGGCTTCTTATAGGGCAGGTCTGTTGTAGGTTTTCTTATTTACTGTTATTGCTGTTAATTTTATGTGGTTTGGAGTATGTGGTTTGGAGGCCTTCTTTCCCAAACACACAGCTTGCTCATTAAATTGGCGCCATCTTCTACTGTTTGGGCGTCTTATTATTAAAATAAGAGCAGATCTGAATTGTTTTCTGAATAAAAATCAGAACTTTGTAAGTTGCTGATTTAATCTTTTCATTTCAATAAATTGGCTAAGGACCTAGGGGTATGCTTCTAAAATCTCCAATTTATTGTTTCAGCTAATTATTTCATGTATTATTTTCAATATGTGTTGAAAATTAAAAAACCCCTTCTGCAACTTCCGTCTATTTCTGAAAGACCGTCTTTAATAATCAAAAATACAAAAAGAATTACAAAATTACAGCAGGTTGAAGAATTGAACCAGCAAGGGTTCATCACAGTAATAATCTGTTCGAGCTATTCTACCTCAATCTAGACCGCTACTCCTCGGCTATGTCTGTGGTGAATGATGCAGGGCACCAATGGAATGGCGTCAATACCAATTCCCCAACTATCGTTAAAATCCTCCTCCTTGGTAGCCAAGTCTATGCCTCTGAAAATGATATGGACTGCTACCTACAAATTGCTGCTTTAGTGGCACCTCACTTGTAATTATGACCTGCTAATAGAGGTGTTGCTGTTTACTGGCTTTTCCCTACGATCTGAACCTAATGGCAGGACATGCGCTCCAAAATAATGACTGCTACCTCTAGCAATTCCTTAAATCTAGACCTCCTTGTTGACAAAAATGCAATTAGGGCTTTTTGGTGGTATAAAGCAATGTGCTTGAGAGAAAAAAAAGGCAGAGCAAGGGGCTGCATCCTCACCCTGATCGGCTTATTGGGTTTTCATCCCAATTTCAGCTTCACACTAACTGCTAAGGTACTGTCATATTCCCATGTAGACAGCAGGCAGTGATTAGAAACATTAAACAATACATGTACATAAATATATATATTTTCAATACATAAATTATTTTTACCGCTTAAAATACGTTTTATTTTAACTAGTGGGAGTAATGAAAGGACGCGTCCATTCCCAAGCCACCTCCGGAATAGACGCCATGTTTCAAGGGGAATCGCATGGTTTCAAAGAGGTATAAACCCATACCCCAAGGAAACATGGAAGAGGAGGTGACAAGGAGAGAAGGGCAAGGAGAAGCATCCAGCAGGTAACTTCGTTACTCAGTAATAATATTTATTTCAGTTTTCATAATTTATGATGCCTAGACAATCCACGAGGACTGCCTTGGGAATGCATCAGTCAATAAACGATGTGAAAGGGCTAGTCGCTGGTTCTTCCCAGCGATGAAGAACCAGCGCCTAGTAAGCATCCCTCCCCATCACCAGCAAGCTGGTACATCCCCAGGCCAATCCGCTTAAATGTCGAAATGATGAAGTATGTCTTTGTGCAAGTTGTATTAAATCTGCTTTCATTCCTCATATAACAGTAATAAATATAATTTAACTAGTGGCCTAGATTAATTGCTAAATCGGTTCCATGCCTAAAAAATGTCTTGCCAAATGAACTAAGCACATTTGTAATGTACAAAAGGGTAAAATGAACTTAATCTTCACGCCAGATAGGTAACCTGCAATATCAGGTTTAGTATGCTGCATTAAAATACACTTTAGTGACAGATAGAAGAATTAAAATAATTCATTCATTCTCAAACACAACTAATAAGTAAAGAAAAGGAATGCTAATTAATGATAGTCATGTTTCTGCAACTAGGCACAAATATAATGAATTAATCCCTACAAATTTATATATAATGGATAAATGTTAACCAAATAATATAGTCATGAATCTATGTTTTCTGTATGCATTTGTTATCTTCCTGATATCCTCTGTTTGTTAGTACATTCAAGATAATGAGTGCAAGCCAGGGGTATGCTGGGCCCATCCTCGGTTGGCCCTATTAACCCTAAGAGACGGGATGGGTCTGGATGGGTAGCCCAGCCAACCTGGAAAATCCTCAAAATCTAGAATGGGTCGTGTATGTATTTTGTGCTGCAATAATTATGCAACTGATCTAATATTACTGCTGACATATAAAATAAAATATCTAAATGTTGCAGGAAACCGTAATTTCCTTTTGTGGCCCTAAATCCAACCTTCGGTGGATAGATCAAGCCCTAATTATCAGGAAGGCGAGGCAGGTACAGCAAAGGTTCATTATAGGTAGTGATTGATCATCCAAGCATGCCTTATCCAAAATGAGCAACCTTATTATATAAAAGTTGTGTGCTGGGTTAAGAAGATAGCCAACCTCAAGTCAATCGGCTAGACTAGACAAAAGGAGAAAAATATAAATTTATTAAACCAAACCGACTTAGACAAAGCAAGTCGGCCAGGATAGATTTAGGAAATTTATAATAATTGCATTGTTTAAAATTTCCAATTTATTGAAAATTAAAGGAAAAGCACAAACGTGGGGTTGTTATAGAACACCGCTTGAGCCGACTAGCCACTCAAATTGGGATCATGACAAGCCTATATCGCAGAAGCTTATGTGTAAATCATTGACCTTGTGTTTGTAATTCCATCAAGTCAATACAATTGAATAGCTTTGTCAAACTTTGTGTTGAACCTCAATGTTCATTGAAGAAATAATTTTTTGTGTCCCTTCACCAATTGATTTCATGGAATCATCTTATGTTTATTCATTAAAACATTTCCTGTGCCGATGTTAATGTATTGGTCTCTGAATTGGACAATAGATAGTATCCATTGGTGTTATTCAACTTAAAATTTGTTTGCAGCTAAATATCAGAATCTAATTTAACTGGTAGGAAGCTAGGTTTGTCTGTGCTTGGGGGGTTATTTTCCTTTATATCTGAAAATCTCGCTGTAAGCCTTTATAGTTGATAATCTGATGCTTGCACCCAAAGCAAAAACACAATCATTAGCATTTACCTTTAATTAAAAATTCCCCATGAAATCTTGTGCGCTATGCATACTTGTAAATTCCATTGGTTTTACTTTTAGCATTTTAGGTTTAGTTAGAACTCAGGGAGCTTCATAACTTGATGACAGTTCTACTGTACACACTGTTTGGGTCTGAGTTGTCTCGCAGCAAACAAAATTAAAACACTAACAAGGTGCAGGACTCTTTAGAAGCATAGAAGTACTTTTAAATTTTTACAGGTAAAAAGGCAATGGTTGTTTCTTGTTAAAGCCTGTCACCTTTGTCAGTACTTTCCCAATGAATAATTATTGATTTAGAATACAATGGGGCGCATTAAAGATCCTCGTTTTGAACTATCAAATGAAACACACATAAGAACCGAAGGGTAAAAATATGCTTGACATCAAAAGATATTGATAGTATCCAATTCCCCTGTTTATTCTTTTTAAAGGAATAAAGGTTCAACTGCAAACTAAACTCAAACCCACTGTAGAAAAATGAAACCATAGCAGTACTTACCCAACAGTGTGGATCCTTACTTTACTAGATTGACCAAGCATTCAAGAATTACACAATACATTTGAAAGAAAACAGAAAATAAGTACAAGCTCATTTCTTAAAAGGTGTTGTATAACTATGACCATATATCCCTCGTGCACTTATCAGGGCTTGTTTGGAAAGCAAGCCAGTGTAAAATTAGATCAACTAAAAAAAAATGTTAATAAATGCAGAATGGCCAAGTGCCAAATGATAAAGTTCTGAAGTCATGTGAAATGTATCTGGACGTTAAAAGTTCTTCTTCTTCTGTAAACGCGTAGGGATGTTATGAAACTATGTGAAATAGCTCTGTAGCATACGGGGAAGTTATAAAACTATGTGAAATGGCTCTGTAGCACATGATGAAGTTACGAGAATATCTTTTTGTGCACAAATGGTTGTGAGTCTCAAATAAATGTTAGGAGTCAAGTAAAGACAAACCAAGATTCACAACAACTCCATGCAAGACATTATAAATTAAGAGTTTAAATTTTAGTCCCAAGAATGCCAAGTGACGAAGCGCTAATGCTTCAAGTGAAGAAATTTTCATAAAATGTCAAGGCAATCATTTCACTTGAATGCAAATTTGCCACAGATGAGAATAAGAACTGGGATTTCTGCCATATTCAGGGGTTAGGGGCATAAAGAATATAATAGTCGCGCATCAGAATATTGTGTGCCAAAAAAGGTTGCTGAAAAATGAAGTTCATTATTAACGTTGTGAAAATAAAATGCCCAAACGATGCTTTCCTACACCATTTGCAGAACATATTGTATAGCAGAAGTAAATATGCAGAAAAACAGGAGCATCTTGCTCAACCAAAATGGATTGATACGTAGAGAGGGGTTAAAGTTTTAAAAAACAACAAAAAAAGCAAAAAGTTCTCAAGCACATATAACGCTGAAAACAAGAAAACGCATATGAATTTCGGTCTAGATACATACTGGGTAACAAGGAGCACATCAATCGTTGATGGATCGATCTCATCAAAATACGGTAGAGCCGCCATACCAGAGTATGCGGGATGGATACCGCAGTCGAACTCCACGAACACAATACATGAAAAGGTACCATCAGCTCCATTTCAAAAAAATATGAACAAAATCTCATCCCAACGATAGTTTTGAAATATTAAATCCCATTAACAGCTTTTCTTCGGGTAAAAATATTTCTTTCTCTCCGAAATATAAGTAAAATTCTACTAACAGTGCAATCGCATTATAACTCTTTTCTTTCAAAAGCACTTAAAAAAAATATATCCCTCAAAAGGGTTAAGAGCCACTACTTTCAGGCTGTTGTGCTCAAGAAATTTTCAATAACGCCGCAGGTTTATTCAAGCCAAATTCCCTTAATAGGTGAACCCACTTGAGACCTACTATATTATAATAAAAGACTGTCACAAACAGCACATTTAGGCAATTATTACTGAACATTAACAGAGCAGACACAGCTTGTAAGTTGGAAAATGACAATAAGCAGCAAACATAAATGAAGTACGAAAGCTTAAAAAAAATGGAGAAAGAAAGAAATGGTTTTACCAGAACCGTCTTGTTCTTGTAGGTCATGTAAACACAGGACCGACCCACTTCATTGCCAGCCCCGAGAGGAGTGATGATCAACTGATCTCCCTCCCTGCTCACCATCGATTCCTTCCGTTTCAATGTACTCATGGCTGCTACTCCGCAACTAAAGCCTTCTTAATGTTTTTTGGTATGTAATGTATACGTGCTGTTATTGGCAAAATGGCCAAGATGGCATCTCTGCACTGAAAAGCTCCTGTTTCTAGCCACTCGTAGAGAGCAAAACACTTAAAGAAACAATACCGGAAAATTCAAAGCGAAATGAGGAAGGAAAAATCACATACTGAAGAGTGAGGGAAAAAAGCCAAGGGCAAGAGATCAGCTGTCAGGATACCTAGTTCAGTTTGAATGTGTATTTCCTTTGCTTGGTTTTAGTCAGACGTTACTTCATTTATGAGCCTGGGTTTTATCATCTTGCCTGCATTTATAGAGGAGGTGGCCTCTAGCCATTGTCTATGCAGCACCTAGACTTACCATCTGATCATATTTTTTAAATCATTAAAAATTAAAATATAACAAGTTTTTTTTTTTTAATTAATTATTAAACATGGCCAATGGTAAATTTTGGGTGATGGGTAGAGGTTGTTGTGGACTCTATTATCTTGATTGTGTTTAATGGTGTTTGAAAGTTTTCCTTTCGACTTAGGTGTCGTATAAAGAAGTCTTGTAAGTTTGTGCTTTGTTTTTTATTTTTTTTAATTGATCAAAGTTGGATATTGTTGATCGGTGACAATTTGTGCTTAGGGCAGATTTCCATGTGGTTGTTTAGCTTATTTTGGCTAGCAGTTGCTGCTCAAATTTTTTAGCATCAATTTGTGAAGTTGGTGGCACATGAATGTCAAATTTTGTTGAGTTATATTAAATTACATTATTAAAAGAAATCTTTAATGCTAATTGGTTGCATAAATTTGAGAGAAAAAATTGAAAACAAATAAAAAAGAAGGAAATTTTTTTAAAGAGTCATCTGTCATTCCCAATAAGCAATTGTTGCTTATTTTCAGCCCCCTTTTATTCAAATCTTATTTTTAAGTTTCAAGCAATTGTTGCTCCACTTAAATAAGAAAAGAATCCAACTTATCTTTTCCTCTTAATTGAAAATTTGCATGGGAACACTCTAGCTGCTTAATTTTAAGTAGAAATTGCACTTAAGGAGCTGCATGAGGACATGGAGTTAGCATTTTACTAGGTATGGCTTCGAAATCTCTTTAAATGTTGTTGTTTTTTTCTTTTGGTAACAACAAATAACATATAGTTGAGTTTCTTCTTGTTTTTGTTTCAAGAGTTATTGTGCATGTAAATACTTCAAAAGAATTAAAGAGTTGGTAGGAATTTATCAGTTTCAAATTAACATGGCTAATATAAGAGGTTCTTAAAAAGATGTATATAGAAAGGAGGAGTGTGAGACATTAGAGGGACAAACAAAAATTTGTATCAATAAATCATTAAAATAAAAGAGAGAAATTGTATGATTACAAGGAAAGAGGAATTAATCTATTTAGGGAAGAGTAACTCATTTTTTGGGGAGAGACTTCAACAAAAGAAATAAAACATAGAGAATAACATTGTGGCTAATTAATCTCTTATTTATGTAACATTGTCATAGGAGCACAAATTTCAAAGAGAAGCACCTCCCATAGTCAACACGACAAAGCAACTATTTACTTTGCAAGAGGTTAAAGAAGGTATTAAGCAGTTGAACATTGGGAAGACTTGGGACATAATTAAATTACAAGTAGAATACCTATTATAGCAAAAGATTTTTTGCTTTCCATATCAAGAACATTTTCAACAACATCGTATGTCTTGGGTTTCAAAGAGATTGGACAACTAGCATTGTGATACCTCTCTTTAAGAATGGTGATATAAAAATGTCTCCTATTATCATACCATCATGATCAATCCCCTATTTGCAAAATTATTTGGAAGCATGGTCGAGCACTAAATTAACAAGTGGATGAAAGTGAAAGGTGAGAGAGAAAAAGGACAAGTAGTTTATAGACCAAAGCACTCGATTATAAACCATGACATCACTTTGAGACAGGTCTTTGAAAAAGTTTGGGATGGTAAAGAGGAAGCATATTGTTGTTTTGTTAACTTCAAGAAAGCTTTTGATATGGTTCCTAGGAGCAAATTAAGGTGTAGAGTGAAGGATATCGATATCCAAAGCAATAAAGAGGGGTTGTTCACAATTTTTATTAGGAATTTCGAATAAAAATCAAAATTCAAGTGGTATTTTTTTAAAGTTATGGAAATAAAATAGGTGTCCAATAAGGGTGCCCTTCTTCCCCTATGATGTTAGGTATATACATTGACAACAAGAAAAATGGTTAAATAGGTAAAGTGGGGGTGTTATTATTTTAGTAGAGTATGTTATGAGGCTTCTTCTGTATGCCAACAAACTCATCTTGATCATTAGATCCATAGAAGGGTTACAAGAGAGTTTATATGTCTTGTAGAAATTATGTAAGGAGGTGGGTATGCAAGTCAGCACCAATAAGATGAAGATTATGATCTTCTCTAATAAAAGGAAGATAAATCATCTCAACTTTTATTTTAAAGAAAAAAAATCAAAGGAAGTAACATAGTATAAATATCTTGGCATTGACCTCAACAATAAGCTTAATTGGAATACTCGTAGAAGGAAGAGAAATTTGGGAGGGTGGAGAGTACTATGTTCTTTTCAAATTAAAAGTAGGGAGGTGGATTTACAAGATTCAAAAACTATATGGATTCTTTTTGGGCTTTTAGATATTCTAGTGTTTTTTTATGGTTATGAAATATGGGCTAACAACACTTTAGAGGTAAAATGGAAGCAAATAGAGAGCATTCAAAAACATGTGACCTAAAGTAGATTCAACCTCAAAAATCTAGTCCCTTGTGAGATTCTTCTTTTTGAAATGGGCACCTTCACTTAAGGCCATTTTTGGGTGTGTCTAGCAAGTTATCTTTAAAATTTTGAACAAATAGATGCATGTACATGGCCTAAGGTTGTCACCAAATATGTCTTAAGTGAGAGAAAAATCTTGGATGAGACAAAATGTTAACTAGATGAGCAAATGGGGCATTCACCTAAGTATGTGCCAAACATTTGTTGTAGAAAAATTTTGTAAGTTTGTGTAGGAAAAACCTTTAACGAAAAAGTAACATGATCTTGATTAATTTAACCCACTTATAATCATCAACAAAAGTCTCCATATAGGGGCAAATATACCTAGAGATAAAATATTCTTATAGCTCAATTGTGGACTAAATCACACCATCTTTGATATGAAACAAGCATATGGAAAGGGATTAAAGAATAATGAGAAGAAAGAGTTTATTTTTGTAATGTCTCTTTCCAAAAAAAATAGCAAATAGAATATTTGAAATATAAACAACAATATTCATTTAAATAATATGAGTCACTCTCTATTAACTATACCCAATAACAAAATCAATTACATTCAACAACACACATAAACTTGCACAAATGATTTGAAACTAGTAATAAATGCATTGATTATAATGTGATCTCTACAACAAGGAGCCATTATAATAGTCATTATATAGCAACATACAACAATAAAAAATAATATTCACGCAACTTGCTATACTTTTATGTAAATCCTTGAAGCTCTAATATACTCCCTAAGTTAGAAACTCTCTAAGAACCACACGAATTTTGTCTTTTGATTCCATCAACCAATGGGTTTTCCTCCATTGATTATAACCTCTTATACATCCACAAAAAGTGTTTAGCAGACATAACAAAGTAACATCCATATCCACAATTGGAATGCTTTCTCAGTTTTACACACTCTTCATACAAAGACTAGACAAATTGACCAAGACCCAAAATGATGCCAAGGCCAAAAATTGAATCCTACAAGTCCATCACGTACTTTGGGACCAAAATCAATTTCCCTAAGGGTGAAAATTCCTTTAAGAGTATAACATGTTGACCAAGGACTTTCTTCAAACATGGGACGTGAAAAAACTTATGAATCATATTTTTTAGTGGGAGCTCCAATTCATAAGCCACTCCTCCTATCTACTCCATAATTTTGTAAGGTCCATGGTATCAAGGTTTAAGTTTTTCACTTCTTCCCATCTCAAAGTGAAGTCTTCTTCCATGGCTACAATCTCGGGAGGATAACTAGCCTTGTGATACTTCGTCTTGTGATATTTCTCTTTGAGAATGGTGATATAAACAATCCCTCTCATTACCAGACTATCACGATCAATCCTTTATTATTAAAATTATTTGGAATCATGGTTGAGAATAAGATCAACAAGTGGGGAGAATAAGTTCAACAAGTGTGTAGAATAAAAATATTAGAGAGAGAAAAAGGACAAGTAGGTTATATACCAAGGCACGCAACTCTAAACTATGACATCACTTTGTTACACATCATTAAAAAGGTTTGGCATAGCAAGACAAAGTTTACTGTTGTTTCGTTGGCTGCAAGAAAGCTTTTGATATGGTTCCTAGGAGCAAACTATTATGTAAAATGGAATATCTGGATATCCATGGCAATATAGAGGGGTTGTTCACGAGCTTGACGAGGAATTTTGAGTAATAATTAAAACTCAAGGAGCCTTTTTTGAAAGTTTTAGAAGTAACATAAGTGTCAAACAAAGGTATCCTCTTTCCCCTGTGATTTTAGGTCATTATACTGACAAACTAGAATAACGGTCAAGTATGTAAAGTGGGGACGATGTTATTTTGGGAGAGTATGTTGTGAGGCTTCTCCTATACGCCGACAAACTCATCTTGATCACTTTATCCATGAAAGGGTTATAAGAGAACAAGTATATGTAGTAGAAATGCTATAGAAAGAGGTAGGCAAGCAATTCAACACCAACAAGATGATGATTATGATATTCGCCAATATAAGGAAGAAAAAGCATCTCAACATTTACTTTAAAGCAAACATTCTAAAGGAAGTAACAAAGTACAAATATCTTGGCAATGACTTAAACAAAAGCTCAATTAGATACTTGTACAAGGAAGAGAACTTTGGTAGGGTGGAGAGGACTATATGTTTTTCAAATTAGAACTAGGGAGGTGGATTTATAAGACAAGAAAATTGTTGTCAGGAAAATGGTGTCTCAACCTTGCATTTACACGGGGTTACTATTTATAGTAAGTTTACATTTGAGTACAATTTGGTTTGAAATTTTCCCCAAAGCTACAAATTGGCTAAATAATCATGTTGGTAAATTTTTATTGTAAAATCGTATCTAAATTTGAAGATATTAAAGTTTGTATAATTGAAAGTTTCAAAGTCAATTTTGAATGCCTTTGAGGTATTTTTTGGACCAAAAACTAGTCGTAACCGACATGGTCGATTGTAGCTTGATCAAGCACTTCACTAGATTTTTGACACTTCAAATGGTTCGTCAATTAAACACTCAAATGAAAATTTATGGCCTCTAAAAGTTGGGTCTCCTGAAATGGGAAACATAAAAATGTGTTGGACATATAAATGAGTTGTAAAAGGGAGTTACACATGTTGGTTTGTGTTTTGACACATCATAGGGCATCTCAGATTGAGATAAGTTGGGTGCCACTTTTTGGATAGCTTTATCTTGTGGTTTTGTAATATTGTTTGATAGTTTCATGTATTGTATACCCTATATATTAGGTGTGTGTGATGGAGGTTGAGTGTGAAAGTATTATATTTGTTGAGTTATTTTGGGGTTTTTGGATGGTGATACTCCTATGAGAAACTTTATTTGCAACTATATTGTATTATACTATTGATTTATAAAAAATATATTGTGCGGCTTTTGGAGTGTTCGGTTTTTCTCTCGGAAGGGTTTTCCCCACATAAATCATTATGTTATGGTATGGATGTTATTTGTGTTTTTTATGTTTAATTCTTGTAATTATTCTAATGATCTAAAAAGTTTTGTATAATTGTCCCCTCAAGATTACTAAGTTTTTCTACTACCTTAACTTTTTTTTAAGTGTTATCAGACTCTGATCACCTTTGGTTTTTGTTGTGGGTTGTTGGGTTTTTTAAACTAGTCTAGATTTGAGTGGGAGCTTATGTAGAATATACTTTGTGCTCTTCTTGCAAGAATTTTCAAATGGCAAGTTCTTCAAGGAGAATAGATGTGGATAATTTTTTTCAGAAATAATTTTGAGATGTGGAAGTTGAAGTTAGAGGAACTGCTACTAGGTCGATATATATGGTATTTTATCGATAAGGATGTCTTTAGACCTATAGATCTTATTGCAACTGTTTAGCATGATTTTATGGACTATAAAGCCAAGGGTCTAATCAGATTATGCTTGGCAAGCTCTATTTTCATCAATGTCCACAAAGAAGTTATGGAAGAAATTTGGAGAGATGTATCAAGCTAGATCTTTAGTGAATAAGATTTTCTTGAGGAAGGAATTGTATTCCTTGAGAATGGAAGAGGATGAAAGAACTACATAACACCTAAGAGCATTCAATATGTTGGTGATTGTAAAGACGTAAAATCAAAAAAATTAAATTATAAAATGAAATACTCTTTATTCTTAGATAAACTCATAATTCCTTTAATAAGTCTATTTACTTCCATTATTCCATTCTTAATTCTAAATGATTATTCCATTGATAAGCATAAGAATTTGTAAGTAGTAACTCGCTCATATCTACATACAAAACTTAGGACTTTCCAATGCCTTAAGTTCAAATAACAAGAAAAATATAAACTAAAGGATGAGATGCATCCATTGATCTACAATCCAAAAGCCATCTTCAATGTAATATTTAGAATGAAGATGAAAACAAGATTCGGGTGCTTTTTCCACCGAACCTTGAAGCTTACACTTCCCCATAATTCTTGGTCAATCAAGATTACCTGATCCTGCACGAATTGCTTAGCAAGAAGAATTCGATAGACAAGATGGAATCTGGTGCATGCCTAGAATGATACATGCATTTTTTATTTTCTAATTCCATAAAGAAACAAGAAAGATCAATCAAGGATACGGTAGAGAGCATAAAATATATCCATCTATTTCAATGGTCAATAAGTTACTCGGTCGAGTATAATGCCATGCATAGCAATAAAATATAATCTGGAAAAGCAAACTATTCTCTCTATAATTCCACATTCAGCACTTGTCTTGGAAGGTAACTTTCCCACAAACACAAACATATATAGCTTTCCTATTGTTTGTATGGTATTAAAAAAAAAATGAATATAAAAGAAGACAATCATTCGCTGAATAGATATAGAAGAAACAATCTTTTGTTTACAACCAATACATCTATTAAGAATACAATCTTCCGCTTCTATCTTTTCAAACAAATCAAGGATAAGAATTTAAAAAAAAAAGGTGTAACACATGTATGCATATTTAGCATATATATAAACTAATATTCAGAAATAGAAATTATGAGTACACATTCTTTTATCTTTTCTCATAAAATCCAAACAACGTAATCATGCATCTTATGGTTTCAAATTTCTAAGTTTATAATGCATAAGTTCTCTATTTTTTCACATGTTTTTGACTATCTACTTCTTTTCTCGATACTAATAGATGTTTTCCATAATCTATGGATTCAACTAAATGAATTCAACAATTTACCATGACAGTCATTAAATAAAATGATAATTCAAATTGCACATACCTATATGGCTTATTCAAACGAAATTTCAAATAATCATTATGTCTTCTAATGCAAGAAAATAATTCAGAAATTAAACTATTTTCTTCACTAATGATCAAAAATAAACAACTCTTAAGATAATTTTGTTCTTTTCTTTAATTATAAAACAAGCTATCGTGCGCTTAAGAGCCTACCTATGAAATTCGAATCAAGTCTGACATGATCAATGCTAATCTTCTCCAATTCTGACTGCAATGCTCCTAGATTTCCAATGCTTTCCTTCCTTTATATTGTTCAATCCTTTGTGTTCTTTCCTTTCTATTCTTTTAACCTCTCTTCTCTACTCGCTATTCTTTATTCTCTGTTCTATCCTCGCCAATTCTCTGTTTATTTCTTCTATCTTTTCCAATACCATTTTCTCTGTCCTTCTCTAAATATTCTGTTCTACTAATATTATATATTTATGCAGGTCGTATGCTATGTTTTCTGCTATGATTTAGGCCTTACTCCTTCTGTTATTATTATTTTATCGTGCCACCCATGCAAATCCATTGGCACGTCAATCAGTTCGCCTGCCATGCAGTGTTTACCCCAATGACTTTTACCATGTATGCAGTCTGTGTTCAAATTGAACACTAAGTATTGGTTGTTGTGTGAGTCTATATTCTTATCAACTCCCCCTTAATTCATTGTTTTCTATGAGTCGCCATTAATACCATTCCCTTTGCAAATAATTTCCAAGTCTCAGTGGCATTTATGTCATGCCAAGTCACCTTCACTAATGTCGACTTCCCTATAACATGCTTTGTTGACTATGACTTGGCATTAATAAATTCGACAAACGTATCGGTTATTATGTTTTTAAATAAATCACTTTTTTATGTTTATATGAATTTTCATAAAACAAAATAATTTAATTTTAGAAATATATTTACATATATAATAATTACGTACGTATATATATATATATATATGTAGTTCGAATAATAACTCGATCATATATATATAGTTCGAATAATAACTCGATCATATATATATATATATATATATATATATATATATATATATATATATATATATATATATGAGTTATTATTTTGATCGAGTTATTATTCGAACTACATATATATATATATATATATATATATATATATATAGTTCGAATAATAACTCGATCATATATATATATATATATATATATATGTAGTTCGAATAATAACTCGATCAAAATAATAACTCGATCAATATATATATATATATATATTCGAATAATAACTCGATCATATATATATATATCAATTCAAATTTAATTATCTTTCTTTTTCAAAATATTATATAAATCATATACGTATATATGTGTGCGTGTATACTTCATGTGTGTGTGTGTGTGTGTGTGTGTGTGTGTGTGTGTGTGTGTGTGTGTGTGTGTGTGTGTGTGTGTGTGTGTGTGTGTGTGTGTGTGTGTGTGTGTGTGTGTGTGTGTGTGTGTGTGTGTGTGTGTGTGTGTGTGTCATTATCTATAAATCAAATAGTGGAAATATAAGCACGATATTTCATCCATTTCATTATGAAATTTTTATATTATCTGCACACAAAATGCACATACAATCAAAATACATGTATAATCATTTAAAAAACATTAAAATCAATATTTCTTCGAATTAAAGAAATGTCAATTAAAACTACTCATACCAAATTCATCATTCTAATTTAAATAAACACTCAAATAAAGTCATTTAAATCATCTATCTTTGCAAGATACAAATTATGAATTCTAATGTGGTGTGTGAGATTCCATCTATTCTAGTGAAGTCCATGAGCTAAAACAACTCTACCTGAACCATGTTCTCGCCTTCATCCGCGTTCACCTATTCCTGCATTCACTTGCACTCAATTGCTCATTAGCAATGACAATCCCAATTTCATAATAAAAATAATATTGATCATTCAATTGCATGTAAATCATTTCATTGCATTTGAACTCCTATTTCATTGTTGTCTTGTTTCACTAAAATTCTTTTCCATTTCATTTCAATTTCATAAATGAAAAATAAGCATTATTTTCCTAATAAAATAATTAGAAATAAATATGGTTCGTGACAGTGGCTCAATTGGCATATGTTGCTATGAGAGATGGATGAGGATGAGAACCTTTAAATATTGCTTTGTTCTTTACCTAATTAACGGGATTCTCTTGTTATGACTATTGGTAGTACTGTTGTTATTTTGAAGACTGAGGATGTGGTGGGTTCTTTTCTTTATGTAGAGATGAGGAGGAAGATAGCCATCAATTCTAAAGAGGCCTTAAGTGTTTGTGCAATACCAAACGAAAAGGGCAAGAATAATGCGTAGTGTAATAAATCCAAGTCCAAGGAGAGATCCAAATCTCCTAGAAAGTCAAAAGTTATTTGCTGGAATTGCGGTAAGCTTGGACACTTCCATAGAGAGTGCAAAGAAGAAGAAGAAAAAAGAAATTTTATTTTAATTATGAGTTTGAGAAGGAAGATGATAATGCACTCATTACAGCTTTGGCCACTCATGCAAGTAATGATGCATTGTTAATTGACTCGGGTGCATCTTTTCATATGACCTCTAATAGAGATTGGTTTTTTAAATATGAAAATTTTGATGGAGGAAAAGTGTACTTAGGTGATGATTCTCATTTAGATATTGTTGGCCATGGTAACGTTAGAATTAGGTTTTCTAATGGTAGAATAAAAAGGATTAATGGTGTGTCGTGTATCCCTAAACTAGCATGAAATTTGTTGTAGCATCACAAATTGTATCCGCATACAATTTCGTCCTCTCTTAAAACTCACCTTGGTGCTTAGGCTTTCAATACCTAATGCATGTTCTTATTCTGCTCACACCATCCATAGACCTACATTTTCATCTCCTTCTTTGTCTTTCCTCCAAGCTTGAGTCTTAATTGACAGGTGTTACGGTCATCTCAATTAGGGCCCATTTTTGGTCCCCATAACGTTCATCCCATTTGAGTGGGAATTTTGATCTCATGTCAGCCTACTCTAGAAATTCAATTAATTTTTGAGTAGTCAATTATAAAAGGAGGTTTACCCCTCTCATTTGAAAACCTAATGATCGAACCTCAATCAAGATCTCAATTACACTCTAGCGAATTCAAGTGAACAAGCAATCAATCATTCATCAAGCATTGAAGCAGAAGTGAATTCAATTTTATGTTGATTCTTACTTTCAGATGCCTAGAATGGATCTGACGTTTAACCAAGCACGTTGATTAGACCATGTCCAATATCCAATCAATTTCCACTTGAATTGAACCTGATTGAAGGCTCATGTCTGGTCAAGTCTTAGTTCAAGTTTGAAAGCACGTGGTTTGGATGGTCGGGGTTGGAGGATACAATGAAAGAATGGTGGACAAAATCAAGGCAGTTTAGCATAACTAAGATGTTTGTTTTCAAGTAAAAAACTACAAGCAACGAAGGAGAACTTAAAATATTGAAACAAGAATACTTTAAAAAACACATTCAAGGAGAAAGTGAGGATTGAAAGAGAGATGAAATCTCTCGGTGATTTTGTAATTCAAAATGAAATGTAAAAAGCACAGTTCCTGAAGGAGAAGAAATCGCTTAATGAATATGATAAAATCTTAGCCAAAGAGGAATCTTATTGGTGATCAAAGTCCAATGATGACTAGTTGAAGGAGGGAGACTGCAACACCAAATTATTTCATAACTCAACTAAAGGCAGAAGGAATTAGAATAAGATTTCCTAAATTCAAAACTTGGATGGGCATGTCTTAACAGAGAGAACAAAAATTGAAAATGAGGAAATCAAATTCTTCAGGGACCTACTAGGAGGGGAAGGATGTTTAGAACAAATCAATTGTGGCTTCAACAATAATATCTCTTAGCTAGTTATGGAGGTAGATAATGTTGGCATAACGGATGAAGATAATGATAGGGAGATTGTTGGCATATGGAGATGTTGATGAGATGAAGATGACCGGTAAAGTTGATGGAGATTGTTGGCTAGATGATGATGATATAATTGTACGTTGTTTAATGACTTTATTTGTGTTGTCATTTATGGCAACCATGTTTGCTTTGTCATCTAGGTCATCTAGACCTACCGGTATAGCCTAACCGGTAGTGGAACCGGTTAATAGCAAGGTAAACATGAACAAAGCGATGATCAAGTGACTGGTACGAACGATTGGTGAAGAGTTAGACGTTGCGGTTTTACATGACTGTTGAAGACAAGAACATGCACCTACGTTCCAAACTGCATCAACAGATTTGGTGTATTAAGTGAGTTATGATTGACTGTTGTGAACTCTGTGAAGAAGAATGTATACCAGTAACAGATCTTTAAGTGGTAATGATTTAAGGTTTGGTGGTGGATCTTATCATGTTCATAACTTAGTGATGATGTGTCAGAATCCATGTGTAATGATAAGATGGTGTTTGAGCGTGTACAAGGATCAAATTTCTTGGGAAATAACAAAGTGCTTATCAGAATGTGACAAGGGTTTGATTGCTTATCAAATCGATGTGCGGTGATGTGAGGTGATCATTCAACGGTGGAAATTATCTAGAAATTTGTTGTAATGATTTGTAATGCATTTTGGCGGATTTTTTTGCCGCTCTAAATGTAAATTCATTGTATTTTGAATGTAGTTAGGGCTATGTAGCTGACCTAACTGAAAAGTGTATTTAGGGCTAGTTGGAGAAGAGATTTTGTGTCAGTAGTTTGAGGAGAAGGTGTTGTCGAAACAAATTGAAGTGTCTACATGTGTGTAGCAGAGTTGTGTTGAAAAGGATTTGTACTAGCAAGCAAGGAATTTTTGTGATCAAATCATTTTCCCTGTTGTTCCCTCACAGTTACTGTAGTTTGAAATCCCTTAACTGGGTAGATCCTAACGGGTCTTTTATTGTAAATCCCTTCACCGGGTGGCTAATTAACTTGAGTTTGAAATCCTCTAACAAGGTTAATCCTAATAGGGCTGAGGCAAAATCCCTTGACCGGGTGACTCCTAACAGGGTCTACTTTTAACCAGGCATATTGCAAGCTCTTAATCGGGCTAGGCCTTTAATCAGGCGCATTTCAAAAGAGTGCAAATATTTTGTGGGTGCTAATTCCCACCGTGGTTTTTCCCATTTGGGTTTCCACGTGAAAAATCTGTGTTCATATGGTGGTTGCATTCTTGATTTGTGCATTTGATATCTTTACATTGTTTGCATATTGATGAACACTTTAGTGAATGATTTGGTAAATCAGCTTAGAAGATTGTTTGAGTAGTTACCGGTAAAGGTTTTTTGAAGTATTGAAGAATTGTTTTACTACTAATTCACCCCTCTTAGTAGTAATTGGGTCCTCATAATAACAAATGGTATCAGATCCTAATTCCCTTAAAGGCTTAACCGCTTGGGAAGGATCTCTAAGGCTAACATGGGGGAAGGTTCAATGAGTTATAGAGAGCTTTCACAAAGACTTGCAGAATCTGAAGAAGTCCTTGGTGAACTGAGGTTCAAGTACAAACCTTCATTGGGTAAAAGAAGAGAGTTGGCTAAGTAGTTGTTGGAACTTAGTAAAAATAGTTCATCCGAGGAAGCAAACATTGATGCCTTGTCTAATGAGGTGGAAAAGTTGAATGACGATAAGACAAATCTAAGGAGAGAGTTGGAATCCCTTACCATCAAGATGAGACAAGAGTGGGAAGCTAGAAGGACAACTGAAGACACAATAGAGATAAGGAGCATGAGATCGTTAAGCTGAACCAGGAGATTGGTACCTTGAATGCACATCTTCATGAGGAAAGAGAGGAAAAAGAGGAAATACAAGCTGATCTAGACATGGTTGTTTCTCTTATAGAAAGTATCACAAAGAATAATGAGGAGCTTACCAAGGAGTTGGTTGATGCAAATGAGTTACTAGCTAAATTTAACAAGAGCACTGCTATGCTTGATGAGGAGATTCAGAACTAAAGGTAGAAAAGAGATACACGTGGGTTGGGATACACAACCTTTGTACAAGGAGATACATTTGTTACCAAGGACACCATGTATGAAGCCAAATTTGCACCAAAGACCAAAAAGAAGAACACCAATAAGAGAACCTACAAACTAGTATGTTTTAACTGTCATAAGGTAGGTCATACTGCAAATGTTTTTAGAAGTAGATCTAGTACTTTTGATGGATATAGACCTAATGCATATGAAGGATATAAGTCTAGTACTTTTGATGGATATTGCTTCAATTGCAACAAGTATAGGCATAGAGTTGTTGAGTGCAGTTCAAGAGTGAACAATCAAAGATCTTACATGGGTCAGAGGTCTAATGGTGAATGGCAAAGATTTGATAATGATCGGAGGAACCCTAATTGGAAGAGATCTTACAATGACGAGAGGAACCCTACTTGGCAGAGACCTTATGTGAACCGATTTATTCCATATGATATGGATAATAGATGGAATGTGACATGTTCAATCTATCACAACTATGGTCATGTAGCTATGAATTGCCAGAGAAGAACCGGTAGAGACAATGTCGTGTTGGCATTTTTGATGATTGATGCTCTGATACCAATTGATGAATACTAAGAGGGGGGGGTGAATTAGTATGCCAAAAATTATTCTACTTAAACACTTTACTAGTCCAGCAGTAAACCGGTAAAACAGTTTAGCAAACAAACCGGTTAGCACACGTGCAAACCAAATAGCAAATAATGCATTCACCCACAAAAGCACAATCACCATAACACAAGAGATTTTGACGTGGAAACCCAAATGGGAAAAACCACGGTGAGATGAAACTCACAAGTAACTATCTACAGAATAGGAACCAGACCGGTTAAGGTCAAACCGGTTAAGGTCATACAATGTTCTTTACCAGAACAGATCCTATTAGGAATCTCAATCTCTATTAGGAGATAAGTCTGATTAAAGACTACCTTGCTAGAGGATTTTAGATCCACAGATGTGAACCACCTTGTTAGAGGATTTACAAAAGGCTTTTTGGGCCTACCCGATTAAGGGCTTCAGACTTGTCGAAGATGTGAGCAATCAACAAGTGAGTGATCTAGCAAATAGCACAGATCGCTTGGTTAGATCCTTGATAGCTCGTTCCTAATGCATTCCAGCATTACTTCAGTCTTCAACATATTCACACTCTACTTTATCTCACAGACCTGAACTTCTCTTCTATATTCACACTTACAAAAACTCATCAACCACCTTAAACCCTAGCAACAACGTAAAACCTTAGACATTATGTCCTTATAAAGGAAGAGGATAAGAGAAAAGAAGAGGAGAAGAAGAGAAGAGAAGAGGAAAATAAGAAACAAGAAGGAAGAGGAGAAGAAGAAGGATGAAGAAGAGACGAAGCAAAAAGATGAAGAGAAGAGACAAGAAGAAGAGAAAAGAAAGAAAGAAGAAGAGGAGCAGAGGAAGGCTCAAGAAGACAAGCAAAAAGCCAAGGACAAGGAAGCAGTGGTAAAGAGCACATGGGTGGAGACCCCAATGGCAACTGGTAGTCAAGCTAAACCGGCTGACATTACTAGTCCCATTGACCTCCAGTCCGCAAACGAATCTGAGTTGCTACAGAGCATTAAGGTTGCTCAAGAACGCCTGAAAGTGATAAGGAGGAAAAAGGAGCAAGATGTGATCCAAGCTATGGTGGACACTCTTACCGGCTTGATACCCAGTACGAACCTTCCCAATACCTATTTTTCACTTGCACAATTGAAGCTCCTATGCACAGTTGTAGAAGACCAGGTGCAAAGCTTGGAAGAGGTTGCAGAAGAAAATGCCAAGAAGGAACATCAAAAGGCTCTGGACACTGCCTTGGTGAGAAAGTTAACAGAGCTCCGGTCTGATCTTCAGAAGGCACAGAAGGACATTAGAGATGAAATGGATGAGGGGAATCTACTACTCAGCAAGATTTGCCAACCTCATTTATTATGTGATGATGTGCTCACTCAGAAGGACAAACTGCAAACTGATATGCAGTCATTTATTAGCACCTTCAAGATACCATAGGACTCCTTCTCCACATATGGCCAAACTGCTCACCGGCTTCAACTTCAGTCTGCAAGACTAGAAGCAGAGATAAGCAACCGAACACGAAATTTGCAGGAACTTCAACTGGTCCTACTGCCAAGACTGCAAATTCTCCATAAATGCTACCTCAATATAGATGCCCTAACGGTTACTCAAGAGATGAGTACCATGGATTCCATGGAGGAGCAGGTTTATCAGATGCAGATAGAGAAAGAGGTGGCTACCTCCCTACTTGACTCATGGTCCTTATCCATGAAGCAATTTTTGCAGGACTTTAAATTAGTTTTTGACAAGTTTTACTCTTTACTGTCATAAACACTTATTATTTTAATACTAATGAAACAAGGGTTAGTCTGCATTGTTTTTGTCATTGTTGGCAAAGGGGGAGAAGTATATAAATTTTGATGTTTTGATGTATACTTTCATGTTATTTCTGTTAAGGAGTAGTATACATTGTATTTTCTACAAAAGAGATAGTGTATATGCTTAGGGGGAGTAATTTTGATTATGGCATATTTTTGTTGTAAAACACTTAGATGTCAAAATTTTCCTAAGTGTTGCCATCAATGCCAAAGGGGGAGATTGTTGGCATTTTTGATGATTGATGTTGTGATTGTCATTGATGGACACGCACTTGATTTGAGATCACTTTTTGTATGAATGAGTTAAAGCTCAACTAGTATTTGTTCCAACCAGTATGATGTATTATAGTCTTTAGACTATTGGTGTTTTGCAGAAAGTGTTTACCGATCTCAAGCGGTATGAAGACCCCAAGCGATTAGAGGATCTCAAGCGGTACGAAGGAGCGAAGCGGCACAACTCTTATTTCCCAATCTTCATTTTGTCAAATCGACAACTGGTATTTTGCTTAAACCAGTATTTTGTATGAACCAGTAATACTCTGTGATGAGTTACCAATCGACATTTTGTGATGAGTTACCATCCACTGATTGTTTTGCGGTGGCGACACTCTGGCGGTGTTTTTTGTGTCGTGCTACTAAATATGTCTAGATGCATTGAACCTAGGAAATTGTATTGTAATCCTATTGGACCGACATGAAATCAGATTCCTTTATGAGGACATCATGTCTAGGGTTTTAAGTTGTTGCTAGGGTTTAAGGTGGTTGATGAGTTTTTGTAAGTGTGAATATAGAAGAGAAGTTCAGGTTTGTGAGAGAAAGTAGAATGTGAATATGTTGAAGACTGAAGTAATGCTGGAATGCATTAGGAATGAGATATCAAGGATCTAACCAAGCAATATGTGCTATTTGCTAGATCGCTCACTTGTTGATTACTCACATCTTCGACAAGTCTGAAGCCCATAACCGAGTAGGCCCAAAAAGCCTTTTGTAAATCCTCTAACAAGGTGGTTCACATCTGTGGATCTAAAATCCTCTAGCAAGGTAGTCTTTAATCGGACTTATCTCCTAACAGAGATTGAGATTCCTAACAGGATCTATTCTAGTAAAGAACATTGTATGACCTTAACCAGTCTGGTTCCTATTCTGCAGATAGTTACTTGTGAGTTTCATCTCACCGTGGTTTTTCCCATTTGGGTTTCCATGTCAAAATCTCTTGTGTTATGGTGATTGTGCTTCTGTGGGTGAATGCATTATTTTCTATTTGGTTTGCATGTGTGCTAACTGGTTTGTTTGCTAAATTGTTTTACCTGTTTACTACTAGACTAGTAAAGTGTTTAAGTACAACAAATTTTGGCATACTAATTCACCCCCCCCCCCTCTTAGTATTCATCATGTCGGACCCTGGAGAGCATCTGAAATGGCATGCTTCCATTGTCACGAACTAGGACATATTGCAAGGTTTTGTAGAGCAATAATGAACCAACCGATTAATAAGTCTAGTGAACGGAAAGAAAAGAAGAAGGTAAAGGTGGAAGAAACCAGAAGTGAGATGAATAAGATATGGTAGAAGAAAAGTGAGGAGAAACCATCGGAGGACTCCAATTCTTCACCTGGTGTGGAGAATACCTCACCGGAAAACTAAGCTATGTATGAAGCTCAGGGGGAGCATATTGACGGATCTATTTCCAGACCCCCTAAATGGTGAGCGGTAAGTCAAATATGCATATTTTGATGCAATATGATGTTATGAAGTGATTTTGAATTGGTTACATTTCAAATCGGTAAATTGGATGTGATATGTGAACTGGTAGCAAGTTCTATGGTTGAACGGTGATTAGGGTATGTTCAACCGGTTTAGCAAAATACAAATAAAAAGGTGTTTGAAAGTCTCATGTTTCACTTAGCATTTTTGAGAGCACATCTAGAGAGCAACATAAATATAGAAGAGCTTTTGACTGCTGCTTTGGTGAAGTTGATAATGGATTGTGAAGATTTGTGGAAAAGTGAATCGGTGGAAGAACATTCAGACCGAAAACCTTTGTTGTGAATAAGTCAGATGATACCATCAAGTTTGATGCAATAGATGAACAAAAGATAGTGATCATTGAACCAAAAGTTCACAATGATGCTAAGCAAAACAGTGTGGAAGATACTGCTCAATCGGAAGATGAAGATGAAGAACAAGAACAAGAAGAAACTTCTATACCAGAACTGGTTATACCTAGATATGTAAAGTTGAAGCACTCTGCAGATCAGATAATTGGAGACATGAATGTTGGAGTACAAACAATAAGAAAGATCAGAGAAAGTGTTTGTCTGATTTCCACAGTTGAACCTAAGACAGTGAGGGAAGGTCTCAAGGATGATGATTGGATAAAGGCTATGAATGAGGAGCTTGATCAAATAGAGAAGAACAACACTTGGTCACTTGTCCCCAGACCAACTAATAAAAATGTGATTGGTACTAAGTGGGTGTTCAGGAACAAATTGAATGAAGATGGCGAACTAATTAGGAACAGGGTTAGACTAGTTTGCAAAGGATATGCACAAGAAGAATGTGAGGACTATGGAGAAACCTTTGCACCGGTTGCTAGACTTGAAAGAGTACGAATGCTACTTGAATTTGCAGCATTCAAAGGATTCAAGGTTTACTAAATGGATGTTAAGTTTGCATTTTTTAATGGAATTCTAGAAGAAGAGGTTTACATTGAACAACCGAATGGGTTTGTATTGACTGAAGACAAGGACATGGTGTGCAAACTACATAAAGCTTTATAAGGATTAAAGAAAAGTCCAAGGGCATGGTATGAGAGTCTCCATTCACACCTGATAAAGAGTGGATTTCAAAGAACTAGTGAGGACAACAATATTTACTTGAAGACAGAAGGAGACAAGTTATTGAGATTGCAGAAGTGTTTGTAGATGATATCATATTTGGAGGAGATGATGACATGAGTTTAAATTTTGTAGAAGAAATGAAAAAAGAATTTGAAATGTCTTTGATAGGAGAAATCAAAATTTTCATTGGTTTGCAGGTCCAACAGATGAAGGGAGGAATCTTTATCAACCAGTCCAAATATGTGAAGGAGGTATTGAAAACCTTTGGAATGGAAGACTGTAAACTGGTTGGAACCCTTATGGTTACTGGTTGCAGATTATCCAAGGAAGATGATTCAGATCCAGTGCATGAAACTGAGTATAGATCAATGATTGGTAAACTACACTATGTTGTTCATAGCAGACCAGACATTGCTCATGCAGTTGGTATAGTGGCTAGATTACATAATAATCCTAAAGAGGCTCGTATGGTGGCAGTGAAGAGAATTTTTAGGTATCTTAGAGGAACTATTGATTATGGATTATGGTATCCATACAAAGGAAACTTCTATTTGAAGGTGTTCACAGATGCTGATTGGGCATGTAATATAGATGACCAGAAGAGCACAACCGGTGGTGCATTCTTTCTAGGACGAAGACTGGTATCTTGGACTAGTAAGAAACAAAGTTGCATTTCTCAGTCTACAGCAAAAGTAGAGTACGTGGTTGCATATATGAACTGTACTCAAGCAATATGCATGAGACATGTATTAGAAGGATTCAAGGAGACTATGACAGAACCGGTGGTCGTATATTGTGATAATACAAGTACAATTAACATTTCAAAAAATCTTGTATTGCATGCTAGAACAAAGCATATTGAACTGAAGTATCATTTTCTAAGAGAAAGAGTGCAAGAAAATAAAGTCAGGATGGATCATGTGTCAAGAAAGGAGCAATTGGTTGACATCTTCACTAAGCCATTGCCTAAAGCAACCTTTGAGTATCTCAATGGCAAGCTAGGGGTTTTACCCCTACCGAAGGTCAACTAAGATGTTGTTGTTAGTCCCAACCGGTGCTGAGAGGGGAGGGGTGAATCAAAACTTAATCAAATTTTCACAATTTAACTTTTAACTTAAATCTGCATTCATCTAAAATCCAACAATATACTTAATCACTGAAGTAAAATATGCAAGCATGAAAAGTTAACAGTGACACCAAAAAGTTATCTCATGGAAATCCTAAAGGGAGAAAACCACGGTGTGAGTAGGAACTCACAACATTTGTACTCTTTTGAAGTACGCCATGTGAGAAGCCATCCCTATTAGGAGATTACAAAGACACTGTTAGGTGCCACCCGGTTAAGGGATTTTGATCAAGGCCGGTTAGTGCCTTTACCTTGTTAAAGGTTGGTTAGAGGACTTATAACATCAGTTAAGATGTCGCCCGGTTAAGGGATTTTACAATAGGGACATGATAAATTCCACCCAGTTAAGGGATTTCACAATAGGGACCTATTAAAGTCCACCCAATTAAGGGATTTATATTATAGTTTTTAGAAAGAAACAAATGGATGATCTGTTGAATTAGCTACTGATAGCTTGATCAGATCTCAATATGCATCACACTCAATACACACTGATTGTGTCTTCTCTTCACAACACTGATTTCCTTCTTACACCTTCGACTCTTCACTTAGTCGGTCACCTATCCCTCAACACTGCACTCTACCAGTCCTCAGACCTTCGGCTCTTCTCTTTGTCGGTCCCTTGACCTTAGGCTCTGCACTTTGTTAGTCCTCTGATCTTTGACTCTGCACTCTGCTAGTTCACTATCTCATGACTCTGCACTTAGTCAATCTACCTCAAACAGACTCTACTGTGTTAACACCTTTTAGCACTTCCTCTATCTCTGCTCTTCACTTTGGATCACCTTCAACAAAATCTCTTTGATGCAAATTTCACGATCAAAACTTTTTGAATGAACTTCAAGAACACTTTATGCATTTTCTGCCAACACCTTCAGGCATTCCCTCAATCAAACCAATCATGGATTTAAGAAGATTTCAAATTCAAAATCTCCCATTCTTTCTCTGCGCGCCTTACAACAAATTCGCCAAGTGTTCAACCAATTCTGCCATCGCATCTCCCAAAGATAGAAACTTCTAAGTCATGTTCAACCAAATAAGTGCAAACCAAAAAATCAACATGTAATCATGCTTGACTGCATGATAACTGAAAGTTGACCTTACCGACATATGATTTGGCATAGACACAAGCTCACCAACACATCCTTTGCCACCGCAATTGAATAACCGATCACCGCTCTGAGATTTATGATGATCACCTGTCTTTCTTCTATCATACCGGTGTACCAATATGCCACTGCACTTCTATATTACCAATTCATCCTTTGATTGCCGGTTTGTTGTGCTAGCACCAAGTCTCTTCCCATGTTTACCAATGAGTTACTGATTTGTATAAACAAACAGGTTTTCTTGCTTGAGTCACCTTTTGTGACTTCACCATCATCAAAGTGACCGATCATTATCATCAAAGTGATCGATCTTCCTGAATGATAGACCAGTTGGCTTAGTATATATTTTCTTTAGCTGATTGAACCTTTGATCATTCAATACCAAAGTTGTTTCCATGTATTGTAAGTCATCACTTTTGCTTAGTGAAAAACAAAACCACTCTACCTATACCACTTCATCGGTAAGTGTTGGACATCAATGACAAATCTTAGCACATATATTGGTTCTCTGGATTGACCGGTTTTGTCAATGCCAACAATCCAATAGTTGTTGTAGCACCAATCCAGTGGACTAATTGAAGATATTTCACTGTGGATTGATGAGAAAAGGGCTACTCCTCAGGGGGAGCAACAGAGACGAAGAAAACACTAGCAATAGAAGATGAATTTGACACTTTGAACCTTTGGCATTGTTGTCAAAGGGGGAGAAGTAAAGCAAAGGGGGAGAAGAAAAGTAAACGAGGAAAAAGAACAGTGAAGAGCCAGAAAGAGAAGAACTGATGAAGGGAGAAGATCAAGTACAACTGTCATAACAGTTAGAGTTCCAGTTTTGCATGATGAGCTTTTGGTATTGCTATTTTTATGTTGCCATCAATGCCAAAGGAGGAGATTGTTGGCATAACTGATGAAGATAATGATAGGGAGATTGTTGGCATATGGAGATGTTGATGAGACGAATATGACAAGTAAAGTTGATGTAGATTGTTGGCTAGATGATGATGATATAATTGTAAGTTGTTTAATGATTTTATTTATGTTGTCATTGATGGAAATCATGTTTGCTTAGTCATCTAAGTCATCTAGACCTATCGGTATATCCTAATCGGTGGTGGAACTGGTTGACAACAATGTAAATAGGAACAGAGTGATGATCAAGTGACTGGTATGGACAATCAGTGAAGAGTTAGACATTGCAGTTTAATAGGAGTATTGAAGACGAGAACATGTTGTTGGTATTATGGATGACTTTGTCATGTGTTGCATTGGTTTTGTCATTGATGTCAACACTTGTCTTCTTGGAGGTCTACATTGTTGTTTTGGTACTATGGTTATATTGGTTTACAGTCAAACCAACAATATGGTTCACTGATATGGTTATTGGCTTATGCACAGTCACCGGTATATGTTTACCTGTAGGTTATATGGTTCATTGGCAGTGATGATATCTTGGAGATCATTTGGTTATGTCGAAGACATGGATTGGAAGTTTGGATCTCGTGTTTTGCTTATTGGTCTAATCGGGTTGACAAATTTGTCTTTACTAGCAAATAGGTCTAGGTTATGGACCGGTATTCCAGATCAGCATGACATGTTATGGAAATGGTTTATTGATTGGTTAATGTGGTAAATGTATTGAGATGACATGTTGTACCACATCAAGACTTATTTGTTATTGATTTAACTGTAACATCTTTAGTGAGCCGACCTATACGTTTGGTCTTAGGTTTTGTATAAATGATTGTAGGATCTTATTGAAGATTGTGATATGGGATATGGTATGAGTGTGTGGATATTGAAGAGCGGAAATAAGCATATCCTTGTACGAATCACACATACATTATTTGAAGGTTGAAGGAAGGTTATGAAGGTGTTTGACAGTCATGTTCAGAGCTTAAACCGGTACTAAATCCAACATTGCAGATGCTATTTTGAGCAGTACATTATTATTGGATTTAACCATCCAATTGTGTAGTCAGTGTGACTCCTATTTTGTGATTGAGCAGTGAGCTTTAGGCGATTGGGCTTTCTGCATGTGCAGACTCCATTTGTATACACATACTATCTGCAGTAGTATCATCTGATTGTGGGTAAGGTTTCCCAATGTGGTTTTTCCCTTACCGAGTTTCCACGTCAAAATCTATGTGTTATGTGTTGTGGATGTTGTTTCTCTTTCTGTTTTATGCATTAAGTTAAATTGATACTAGCTATAACTGTTAATCTGTTTTACCGACACATAAGTTTGGTTTATTAGCATTAAGTTTAAGTTGGAATAATTTGCATTTGGTTTACAATTTATTGGCAACTGCTCCACAATTGATTCAACCCCCCCTCCCTCTTAGTTGTCCTTCCAGGGTCCTAACAATTGGTATCAGAGCTAAGTCCTTTTTTTGCAGAAGCCTAACATCTTGAAGAGATCCTATGGCAACAAATATTTTCAGGAAGGACAATCCGAAGCTTGATAGAACTAACTATGGTATATGGAAGATTAGAATGGAAACACATCTGAACTACATTGGAAGAGATATATGGGGTGTTACTAAGAATGGCTATGTTGCTCCTATTTTGAATCAACCTCATCCAACAACATTGGCTAAGGACATGGACAATGGTTGCAAAGCAAGAGAAGCACTTTTGAGCACATTATCAGATCAACAAATCATGGGATTATCATATAGATCTATTGCTAAAGCTATTTGGGATAAACTAGAAACACTGAATGAAGGAGATACCACTGTCAAAATTGCAAAACTGAAATGTTACCGGGTCAGGTATGAAAATTTAAAAATGGAAGAAGATAAAATAATTTCTGCATTTATGGAAAGAGTTAATGAAATTGTTTTAAGAATACAATGTTGTGGAGGATCCTTAAGTGAAGATGAAATTGTGTCTAAAGTTTTAAGAGCATTGCCACCGACTTACAAAATTAAAGTGACTGCTATTAATGAAATGAGAACAATGCCTAATACTTGAGTTTCTAGAGATACTTTGGTTGGAAAACTTTTAGTATTTGAGCTTGAGGAATTTGGTCATGTTGATACTGTAAAGACTGATTTAGCTTTCAAAGCATCATCATCGGCATCAACATCATCATCATCTGACAAAATTGATTGGAAGGCACTTTATGCAAAAGAACTTGAAGATATGAGGAGAGAAAATGAAGAACTTGAAGCACTATTTGCAAGGAAAATGCCTAAAGGTCTAGCAAGAAGTAAGTATGAAGGTAAAGCACCTTTCAAATATTTTAATTGCAATAAAGTTGGTCATATGGCTTCTAGGTGTCTTGATAGACATTAAAGACTAAGGGAGGAAGCAAAAAGATCATATAAGCCTAACCCTAAATATCAAAGATATAGATTTAAGAAAAACATAGATAAGTCATGTTACTATGCAGATGAAGGTGATACAGATGATTCAGATGAAGATACAACAGATAGCAGATGGGCTTTTGTTGCAATAAAAGAAGATCAACTGACACCTACTGTCAAACCGATAGAGCAGGCACTAGTAGCAAAAATTGAAGAAAAGGATGAATGGATTATAGATAGTGGATGCTCGCATCATATGGCTGGGGATAAAAGAAAATTCTTATCTTTACAAGAGATTCATAGAGGTCTAGTAAGATTTGGAGATGCCAAAGCTTGTTTAATCAAAGGAAGAGGCGCTATATCTTTGGATGGTAAGCATAATACTGACAATGTTTATTATGTAGAAGGTTTGAAGCATAATCTTTTGAGTGTTGATCAGTTAGTGGAAAAAGGATTTCAGTTACAACTCGAGAATGGGAAATGCAAAATCATGAACAAAACTGGATTGGAGATTGCAACCGGTAATCAGACAAAAGCAAGAACAAGAAGTCTTTAGGGTGATAGATACTTTATGCTAATAACTGATGATTATTCTAGAATGTGTTTGGTTACTTTTCTCAAGGAGAAATCAAAAGCTTTTGGAAGATTTAAGATATACAAGGAAATGGTAGAGAATGAAACCAACAAGAAAATCAAATGTTTAAGATCTGATCAAGGAGGAGAATTTACATCTAGATAATTTAATGCATTCTGTGAGGAGAATGGAATCAAAAGACAACTATCAGCACCCCGGACACCCCAACAGAATGGAGTTGTGGAAAGGAAGAACATAACTATTTTGGATGCAACAAGAACCATGATGATGGAAGCAAATCTACCTCATGTGTACAGGAGATAAGCAATGAATACAATGGTTTATACTTTCAACAAAGTTCACATCAAAAGTGAAACCAGTAAGACCCCTTATGAACTATGGTTTGGTCATTCTCCTACTCTTAAATAATTCATAATATTTGGAAGCAAATGTTACATTAAAAGAGATGAGTATATTGGCAAATTTGATCCTAGAAGTGATGAAGGAATATTTCTTGGTTATTCATCTAGAAGTAAGGCATATAGATGTTATAATAAAAGGTTACAAAAAATCATTGAGAGTACTAATGTGAAGATAGATGAACACTTTAGAGGAGATTCAAGATCTGTAGAACCGACAGTTGAAATGATCATAGATCAACCAACACAGATTGCACCGATACAAAGTGAAGACCCAGTCACACTGACATCATCAGAAAACTCAACAGTGACTAAAAAACAACAGCCTATGAATGTAAATCAGAACAAACCCAGGTATGTAAGATTGAATCATTCTGAGAATCAGATAATTGGAAACAAGAATCAAGGTGTTATGACTAGAGGAAGATTGGCAAATGAAGAGGTATGTTTAATTTCTCAAGTTGAACTAGCATTTGTTATTGAAGCATGTAAGGATGAACATTGGATAAAAGCAATGGAAGATGAATTAGAACAAATTGAAAAGAATAATACTTTGACATTAGTTCCCTGGCCTAAAGACAAAAATGTAATTGGAACTAGATGGGTATATAGAAATAAACTTAATGAAGATGGTGAAGTAATCAGGAACAAAGAAATATTAGTTTGTAAAGGTTATTCTTAGAAAGAAGGAATTGATTATAATGAAACCTTTGCACCGATAGCCAGAATTGAGGCAGTTAGACTATTTCTTGCATTTGCAACTCATAAGAACTATAAAGTTTATCAGATGGATGTAAAATGTGCATTTTTGAATGGAGATCTAGAAGAGGAAGTTTACATTGAACAACCTGATGGATTTTCTTTAATAGATAATAAGGATATGGTTTGCAGGTTAAGGAAAGATTTGCATGGATTGAAGCAAGCTCCCAGAGCTTGGTATGCTAGATTGGATAAATGTCTTTTGAAGCTTGGTTACACAAACGGTAATGCTGATAGCAATTTATATTACAAAGTTACCAATGCTGATATTTTGGTTATTGAAGTCTTTGTAGATGATATCATTTTTGGAGGTGAAGATGGATTATGTAAGGACTTTGCTAACGAGATGCAGGAAGAATTTGAAATGTCTATGATTAGAGAGTTAAAAAAAATTATAGGTTTGTAGATTTCACAAACAGATAAATGTATATTCATATGTCAAACAAAGTACTTAAAGGAACTCTTGAAGAAATTTGGTATGGAAAATTTCAAACTGTTAAGTATTCGTATGACTACAACTGATAAAATGACATTGAAGGATGATTCAGATCCTATTAATCCGACAAGGTACAAATACATGATTGGAGGTTTACTGTATTTAACACAAACCATACCTGATATAATGAATGCAGTATGTATTGTTTCAAGATTTTAAAGCAATCCTAAAGAAAATCACGAATCAACAGTAAAAAGGATTTTGTGGTACCTACAAGGCACAACAAATCTTGGTCTATGGTATTCGAAAGATGAAAATTTTGATTTATGTGCATACACCGATGCAAATTGGGCAGGAGATGTAGATGACAGAAAGAGTACCACTGGCGGTGCATTCTTTCTTGGTAAAAGATTGATTTGATGGATCAACAAGAAGCAGACTTGTACATCATTATCAACAGCAGAATCAGAATATGTTGCAGCAGCAACTAATTGTACTTAGGTATTATGGATCAAGCAAATGTTGAAGGATATAAAGTGTAAAGCGGAAAATCGCGATCGAACCCTAGTTGCTCTCCCCTCTTCCAACTCCAAGGAGAGAGAAGGGAGGTTCACTAGGGTTGATGGTTTTCACTTAGGGGAGAGACTTTACATTCAAAAGAGGGGTTGAAACCCACAAGATCCAATCCCACACAATGCAAGATTGGATGCTAAATGTGTTTCAAGGGTTAAGAAAGCAAGGCTACCCTCTTTTGTAAAGAATGTTGATAGAAGAATTAAGCTAAGCATGCATAGAAAGTGACAAAGATTCGCTTATAAACTGAGATAGGGATATAGGATGAAGCTGCAGACCTGGAATTAGCAGTAAAATGTCGATACGGTGCTGTCCTGCAAATTTGAGCAAAAGTTGTCGGGACGATGGCGCCCGAGCGCCACGGTCCTCCGAAAAATCCGTGAAACGAAGGGGGATCTGTTCGTCTCTGCACAAGGATTCCAGATCTTCAATTTCAGCCGCGTACCTGCAACCTACACACAAAAAAGCGAAGACGATTGGGGGGTTAGGGATTAGGGGTTTGCCTTTAGGTCAAACCCCGGTTTTGGAATTAACCAAGAAATGAGAAATTGTTGTAAATGTAATGTAAAACAAGTACTAATACCTTGTTGTAAGGATGTTTGTATCCTTATGTGCGAAGGTATAGATGTTGTTGTTTGTTGTATGTTTGTATGTTGTATGTAGCATGTAGTATGTGATCTCCTCTTCAATGGTTGAATCCTTGTCTTGAATGCAACACTTAGCCTTGAATGGAGACTTGAAATGATCAATTACTTGAAGGAATGCTTGAATGCTTGAATGCTTGAGTATAGTTTCCACGCTTGTACACATATGTCCTTCTTACCCAAATTGGAGAGGCAAATGTAGTTTATATACTTGTCAATTAGGGCTGATAGACTGATTTTCCCGACCTTAGGCCGACCAGGAAAGATAATTTTCCAAAACATAAAGACCCGAAGTCCAAAAGAGACTGGGCCCAAAATAGGACCCAGGGACCAGGGCGCTGGGCGCCCTGGTCCTGAAGGACCAGGGCGTTGGGCGCTCTGGTCCCACCTCCCGGGACAGTAGGGTGCAAAGGAGGTTCAGGCCAGGGTGCAAGAAAATGCAGTTTTTGGTGTCATAATCAGGTTTCGGGGTCTCCATTCAGGTTTAGTGTTGCGTCGCCATCGTGAAGACCCAAATGCGGTCGAAATTGCAAGTGTCGCAATTTTAGGACGCTACATTTAGCCCCCACTTTAGCGGGAGTATGTATGCTCATACTTCCAGTAAAGTACAAGGAAACAACATTGAAAGACTTTCACCACGTCAAGGAGGCAAGATACACCAAGCCCCCAGTGGACTAAGGATCTTACGACTTCGATTGACAAAGTAAAAGGGAAGATCACGAGGGAGAACCATGACTGTCAGTAGTAAGGTTCCCTCACTATGAGTCATGCAAGAAAGATATCAAAAATTTTCAAGGCAAGGCTAAATTTGCCAAGAAATTTTCAAGTATCTTGAAAAGATATGAACGGGATGTATGCCCCCCTACGTTAAAGCGATCGCACACGCCTCACCGGGGGTGATTGCTTTAAGGTAGTGATACATATAAGAATGAGAAGGGAAAGGAGCGCGTTATCGCAAGGATTTAGCCCCCAAGTGTAAGGTAAGCCCAAGGATAATAGACACAAAACACAAAGCACGAGGTGACTTCGCTTTCCTCGGGGTCAGTATGCTGTACGATAATTCATTTATATCATATGTATGTATGCATAATTGTTCTTCATTCCCCAATCAAGGAAGGTCACCTAGAAGAAGGGAACACATGTGTCTTTTGAGTCAACATGAGAGAGATCAAGAGATCTCAATGCTTTGCATCGTCCTCAAGTAGACAACACTAAGGACAACAAATAGAAGAATGAGAGTAACATATAGAAGAAGTAACAAAAGAGAGGGGGAGAGAATCTGCTATGCTAATGAAACTAGTCTAGCACGTCATCTACCCCCCGATCTTGCTGATCAATGTTTCGAGAAGGTAGGGAACACGCTAGAGGAGGAACATCCAACACAGCAGATGGAGCTATCACAAGATCCAAACAAGGGCTATGTTCATGTTCCGAGCCACATTGTTCTTGTCTAGGAGCTAGGATAAGTGCTTTAGAAAATTCGTTAGATAAATGGTTATCAACATCAACAAGTTCATATTCACTATCAGAAGCAAGAGGAGTAACATTTGCATCATGAATAACATTTTCATCTATATCATCATCAAGATTTATAAAAATAGGGTCTTTAACTCACACAGGATCAAGACCATCATGCATCTTATGTTTAGGAGATTTCGGCTCAATTTTCGGCTGAGGAGAAAATGGAATAATGCTTGTTGAAGGTGTTTTTGGAGATTGCAAAGTTTGAGAAGCAGCTACTTGAGCTCTAAGATGACACTTTCGTCGGCGTTCACGTGCAGAACGATTTCGTCTAGTCTTAGTAGGAAGTGGAGAAGATTGAGGAGGAGGAATGTTCTCATCCTTATCACTTGGGTGTTTAGGTTGTGGTCTCTTAGGCTGGATAATAGGAGAAGAAGAAGGTCTCTTCTCTCTATAAAAAGAAGGAGGAGGGACTGCTCCATACAAAGGAGGAATATTTGGTTTAGGGAGAAGACCAAGTCCATCATGACAAGGAGGTATAGGTCTACTCTTAGAAGGTTTATTAGGCATAGACATAATCACATCCATGGGAACGGGTTGGGAATCTTCTTGAGGAAAGACATTAGTTTTATCTTTCAAAGGAAGAACTTCCTTCTCAAGAATGATAGGAATATCAAGTTTAGGTGTTCTAGGTTCACTTAGAGATAGGATCATATCTGTTTTCCACTTTTGATAAGATTTGAAAAGATGATCACTTCACGGAGGAAGAGATTGGAATTGTTTAGGCCAAAAATAATCAATAGGAACGCTAGAAGTTCTTTCAGCTGGTTTAAAGAGACTATGATTGACAGTAACAACTTCACCATTATGGGGAAATTTCAAACACTTATGAATAGGAGAAGCAATAGCTTTCATGGAAGATAGCCAAGGATAGCCAAGCTTCACACGAAATTGTTCGGATGAAGGAATAATAGCAAAGTTCACATCAAGGGATTTGTTATGGACCTCAATAGGCAATGTAATAGAACCAATTGCAGGAGAAGAAAATGCATCAAATAGTTTCACAATCACATCTGTTTTGTCATATATCACATGATTCAATTGCAAAGTAAAAAGAAATTCTTCAGTAATAACATTAATCATGCACGAAGGATCAATAAGCACTCCACGGCAAGGTGTATTCTTGATTTTTGCAACTATGTATAAAGGACCATCAGGTGTCGTAATGGTTTCACTGGAATCAAATGTGATGGAAGGTTCTTTAGGGTTTTCTTGCTGCTCTACAAAGTTAATCACATTCGGAGTCATAAACACAAGACCATCAGATGAGAGAGAGGAATCATTAGCCTCAATTGCATTAGAGGTATGAGAAGGTAATGGATCAGTGAAAATCTGAAGATTTTGATTAGGAGGAGCTACAGATGTATTGCCTTTATCATTCACTCCAGAAACAGAAATAGTATTATTATCAATCAAATCTTGAATTTTACCCTTTAAAGAAAAACATTTTTCAGTATCATGCCCAGGCTGACGATGAAATTGACAAAAAGCTTTGTTATCAAAATAAGGTGAAGTAATCTTTGCAGGATCAATTTGTCTTATAGGAGGAAGAGTAAGCACATTTTGTTCCAATAACTTATTCATAATACTATGCAATGATTCATTCAAAGGAGTATACTTTCTTTCTTTCTTGAAAAATTTAGAAATAGGAGGCACACCTGATGCTGCATTCACATTGTTGTTGATGATGTTTTCATTGAATTTGATGGAATCTCTGTTCGGTTTAATCTTCCCAAATGGTTGTTGACTGCTATCACCCTTATCACTTGGAGCCATAGGATGTGATTGTTCCATTTGACTCACAGTCAGTTGATAATTGTGAAGAGTTGCACACAACTGTTGGAAAGAAGTAAACTCAGAAAACAGAAGTTTGTCTCGAATATCTTTTTGTAAATTAGAAATAAAGATTCTTTGAATATCATTGTCAGGCACTGGAAAAGAAATTTGAGCATACAAATGCTTATATCTACCAATGAAATCAGTCACTTTTTCCTTAACACCTTGTTTACAATGCATTAAATCAATCAAAGTAGCTTTAGGACTTATATTGTTTTGAAATTGTTGAATGAAAGCATTTGCAAGTTGTTCGAAAGAAGTAATAGAATAAGAAGGCAACGAGCAATACCATTGTAGGGCTTTGTCTCTTAATGTTCTAGTGAACAATTTTGCAAGCAACCTTTGGTCATAAGCAAAATCAGTACATATTGTTTGAAAAGTCTTAACATGTGTTAGAGGATCACCTTTAACATTGTAAAGCTCCAAATGCGGGATTTCAACATGTTTAGGAGGGATAGCTCGAACAATGTCAAGAGAAAGTGGGCTCGCAACATCAAATGTGGGCACACTAAACTTAGATTGATTCATAGAGGTAGTTTGTTGCTGTAAAGAAGAGACAGTTTGTGCAAGATTGTTAATGGTCGCTTCAGTCGAAGAATTCATATTAGATGTGTTAGATTGAGATGGAGGTGTTATGTTATTGAAAGAAGGTAAAGAGTAAGGTGGTGGGACTCTATGATAATTAGTCATAGGAGATGATTGGACAGGAGGAACACTACAAGGAGGAATGGAATGGTTAAACGAATTGCCCCCTTGCGTCATGTTCATTTGTGGAGATATAATAGGGACATTCATTGAAGGAATGAATGAAGAAGTCGGATTAAATGAAGGAAGAGGGTTAATTGAAGAAGAAGGGTTGCCCCCATGACTGGTGATCACAGGAGGAATGTCTTATGTAGAAGTAGCCATTATGTTTGATGTAAAGGTAGGTACGCTAGCAATAGAAGTCATCAAAGGAATAGAATGATTGACTTGAGTAGGAGGTTGTGTATAACCCAAATTTTCAGCACAACTCTTCATAGGCATCACATTCGAATCCACAATGTGTGCAATACCACGCAAAATATCAATTCCATTCTTATCACTTTGAAGCATACGTTTTAGACCCTCAATTAAAGGAAGAGCTTGACTATCAGGGTATTCTTGAGACATCCATTGTCGAAAATCGTCAAATTGGTTATCCAATTTCGAAAGTTGTTCTTCAGAAACCTCATGGAGAGCTTCTTCATCATTAGGAGGATTAGAGGAATTACCCATGTCCTCGTTAAAAAGGCTATTCAAATTAGGTTCCATCTCCTCAGTAGTTAAACCTCGGAAAGACTTAATTCTACGGCTTCGTCTAACGGGAATAGTGTAAGTAGGGCTTATTGTTGTAAAACTCATGCACTAGAGAGAGAGAGAAAGTTTTGAATTTAGAGGTAGCAATTTTCAGTAAAATCAACCAATCTTCTGGATTTAAGCTGTTAAATACAATCAGGACAATCTCCCGAAATTTCAGAAAAAATGTCAGGGACCGTGGCGCTTTGGAGTGCACACGGTCCCAGCAACTTTTTTCGAAATTCGCAGGGATGAAAGTTATGATGATTTTAGAGCTAATCTGAAAAAATTGAGTGATTTTACGATCTGTAGATAGGCCAAATTAAAGTTGCAATCTCGAAATTGAACCCTACCAAGATTGTCGAAAAATGCAAAAATTTGAATTTTGAAAAAGAGAGGGAAACTGAAATTTTGAATGTTATGATTTTAGAGGGAATGTCAAGAGCAATGCAAATTTTGAAATTTAAAAATTGACTCAATTTCACGCAAAATTCAATTTTGAAAGCGGAAATTAAAGTTGTTGTAATTAAGCACTTAATTTCAAAAGTCACAAATTGTAAGAATTTGAATAAAGCACTGAAATTTCGAATGAATGCAAACACACTTTTCAGATTTAGGACAGTAAGAACACAATTTTGACACAAAATTTCAATTTCGATGATTTTTGAATGTTTAGAAGCCTTAATCCAAGCAATCACAAGACCAACTTTGACTGTAATTTTGAAGGTGTTAAAATTGATAAAATCAGCCAAAATTCTGGATTTTAGCAGGAAAATACAGTAAGATCTCGCTCCCGAAATTTCGGAAAAAATGTCGGGGACGATGGCGCTCGGAGTGCACACGGTCCTCGCAACTTTTTTCCAAATTTTCAGGGATGAAAGATATTGTGATTTTATTGCGGAATCCAAAGTTACAGCTGATTTGGAGATGTTTTGATCAGTGAAATTGTCGGACAAAGGTTGAATCAAGAGGGTTTCAAAAATTAGGGTTTTGACACTTAACCACTTAATTTTCAAAATTAAAGCACAAATATGAATTGATAATTTGTAATAGAAGGGCAGATCTGAAACAAGCATTAATAATTAAACATTTCACAAGTTTAATTACTTAAAAAGGAAATTTAGGGTTTTTTATGCAATTAACCTCTAAAATTTTGCAAAAGATCAAACATGGAAATGTAATCAAGGAATCCAATTTTCAGATCTAACCATGAATAATCAGAAAGGATGTTCACGTCGGGTTCACCAAAATGTAAAGCGGAAAATCGCGGTCGAACCCTAGTTGCTCTCCCCTCTTCCAACTCCAAGGAGAGAGAAGGGAGGTTCACTAGGGTTGATGGTTTTCACTTAGGGGAGAGACTTTACATTCAAAAGAGGGGTTGAAACCCACAAGATCCAATCCCACACAATGCAAGATTGGATGCTAAATGTGTTTCAAGGGTTAAGAAAGCAAGGCTACCCTCTTTTGTAAAGAATGTTGATAGAAGAATTAAGCTAAGCATGCATAGAAAGTGACAAAGATTCGCTTATAAACTGAGATAGGGATATAGGATGAAGCTGCGGACCTGGAATTAGCAGTAAAATGTTGATACGGCGCTATCCTGCAAATTTGAGCAAAAGTTGTCGGGACGATGGCGCCCGAGCGCCACGGTCCTCCGAAAAATCCGCGAAACGAAGGGGGATCTGTTCGTCTCTGCACAAGGATTCCAGATCTTCAATTTCAGCCGCGTACCTGCAACCTACACACAGAAAAGCGAAGACGATTGGGGGGTTAGGGATTAGGGGTTTGCCTTTAGGTCAAACCCCGGTTTTGGAATTAACCAAGAAATGAGAAATTGCTGTAAATGTAATGTAAAACAAGTACTAATACCTTGTTGTAAGGATGTTTGTATCCTTATGTGCGAAGGTATAGATGTTGTTGTTTGTTGTATGTTTGTATGTTGTATGTAGCATGTAGTATGTGATCTCCTCTTCAATGGTTGAATCCTTGTCTTGAATGCAACACTTAGCCTTGAATGGAGACTTGAAATGATCAATTACTTGAAGGAATGCTTGAATGCTTGAATGCTTGAGTATAGTTTCCACGCTTGTACACATATGGCCTTCTTACCCAAATGGGAGAGGCAAATGTAGTTTATATACTTGTCAATTAGGGCTGATAGACTGATTTTCCCGACCTTAGGCCGACCAGGAAAGATAATTTTCCAAAACATAAAGACCCGAAGTCCAAAAGAGACCGGGCCCAAAATAGGACCCAGGGACCAGGGCGCTGGGCGCTCTGGTCCCACCTCCCGGGACAGCAGGGTGCAAAGGAGGTTCAGGCCAGGGTGCAAGAAAATGCAGTTTTTGGTGTCATGATCAGGTTTCGGGGTCTCCATTCAGGTTTAGTGTTGCGTCGCCATCGTGAAGACCCAAATGCGGTCGAAATTGCAAGTGTCGCAATTTTAGGACGCTACATAAAGGTAAAATTCAAAGAACCAATAATCATTTATTGTGATAATTCAACAACAATTGATATATCAAAGAATTTGATATTTCACTCTAAATAAATCATGTTTCTATTAAGTACAATTTTCTAAAAGAGAATGTTGAAGCAAATGAAGTGAGATTGGTTTATGTGAATACTAAAGAGCAAATTGCAGGTATCTTTACAAAGCCTTTGCGTAAGAAAACATTTGAATATCTCAGAGACGAGCTTGGGGTAATTTCCCCACCAACAGAGACTTAGATGATGAAGATTGGCATCAAATCGACAGGGACTAATAGAAAAATCTTTTTTCGGCTTTGATGGAGGAGAGATACTTCTCAGGGGGAGTAGTTGGTAGAATGTTATGTTTTGTTATTTAACTGCTTTGACATTTGATGTCAAAGGGGGAGAGATATCTATGGAAAAACATTATACCTTGGAGGAGAGATATACTCTTTAGAGAGATGTATTTTGGTTTTTGTTTCTGTTACAAAACTTTGTATTGATCTAACTTTGGGAGATTGTTGGTTTATTGTTTGTGGCATTCTGTTTTAGGCACTTAGATGTTTTTCCATCTAGTATTGCCATCAATTCCAAAGGGGGAGATTGTTGGTATTATGGATGACTTCATCACGTGTTGCATTGGTTTTTTCATTGATGTCAACACTTATCTTCTTGGAGGTCTACATTGTTGTTTTGGTACTATGGTTATATTGTTTTACTGTTGAACTGGCAATATGGTTCACCGGTATGGTTAGTGGCTTATGCACAGTCACCGGTATGTGTTTACCTACAGGTCATATGGTTCACCGACAACAATGATATATTGGAGATCATTTGGTTATGTCGAAGACATGGATTGGAAGGCTGGATATGGTGTTTTGCTTATTGGTCTAATCGAGTTGACAAATTTGTCTTTACTGACAAATAGGTCTAGGTTATGGACCGGTATTCCAGATCAGCATAACACGTTATGGAAATGGTTTATTGATTGGTTAATGTGGTAAATATATTGAGCTGACATGTTGTATCACATCAAGACTTATTTGTTATTGATTTAATTATAATATCTTTAGTGAGCCGACCTATGCATTTGGTCTTAAGTTTTGTATAAATGATTGTAAATCTTATTGAAGATCGTGATATGGGATATGGTATGAGTGTGTGTGGATATTGAAGAGCGAAAATAAGCAGATGCTTGTGCGAATCACGCAGACATTATTTGAAGGTTGAAGGAAAGTTATGAAGGTGTTTGACACTCGTTTTCAAAGCTTAAACTGGTACTGAATCCAGCATTGCAGATGCTATTTTGAGCAGTATATTATTATTGGATTTAACCATCCAATTGTGTAGTTAGTGTGACTCCTATTTTGTGATTGAGCACTGAGCTCTAGGCGGTTGGCCTTTCTCCATGTGCAGACTCCATTTGTATACACATACTATCTGCAGTAGTATCATCAGCTGATTATGGGTAAGGTTTCCCACCATGATTTTTCCCTTACTGGGTTTCCACGTCAAAATCTCTATGTTATGTGTTGTGGATGTTGTTTCTCTTTCTATTTTATGCATTAAGTTAAACCAGTACTCCTATAACTGTTAATCTGCTTTACTGACACTTAAGTTTGGTTCACCGGCATTAAGTTTAAGTTGGAATAATTTGCATTTGGTTTATAATTTATTGGCATCTGGTTCACAACTGATTCACCTTCCCCCTCTCAGTTGTCCTTCCCAAGTCCTAACACATGCACCTAAGTTCCAAACCGTATCAACAGATTCGGTGTATTGAGTGAGTTATGATTGACTGTTCTAAACTATGTGAAGAAGAATGTATACCGATGTTATCTTGTCATTTGTCCCTCATAACAAGAGTGAGTCACCTTGCAAAATTTTTAGTTGAGTCTGAAATCTTGTTAAAAATTCATTGGTTCAATCCCTAATCTACTTGTAAATCATTTCTGGATCCTTAGCGTTAAGTTTCAATGGTCTGTTGAACCTCATGAACCCCTTGAACCATTTTGAACAGAGTTCATGGTGTTCATTTAGGTTCCGTAGGTTCTAAGTGGTGTCTAAGAGATTTTCAGACTGACGCTCACCCAAGTTTTTTTGCAGTAGTTTTAATTCACGGTCGTGGGTGATGTTTCATATCCTCTTTCTCTGGGCTGTGAACCGTTTGAACTTAGTTCAAACAGTTAAGGGATGTTCAACATGTTCAATGAAGTTTAAAGGTTCAACGCACAACCAAAATGGAGAGGCAAAGAAATCAGTGGACAAAATTTGGTCAACCAACAAAAGTTTGGAAGAGGAATATTGATTCAACATTTACTTAGCCAACAATTGATTATTTTTCCTAGAGGATTGTGAAAGAGTTAGCACGAAGAATGTTTATAATTTTCAATGCAGCCTGTAAATACAAGTTTTCTAAGATAGCAAAATCAGTCTCTGTGCAGGGGGTATATCTCTCACTTCAATCATTGGATCAAGCTGGATTTAGGATATGTTTTATGAAACCTATTTTTATAAGTTCTCACCAAAGGAATTGTGGAAATTCAATCTGGTCTGCAAGATACAGTTAACAAAATACAAGTCTAGAACAAAGAACATTTTCTAATTTTTGTGACAGAAAAACCGTCATGTCTTGAGGGTAATATCTTTTCATTCCACCATTGGATTTTTCCCAATTTTGGATATGTTGTGCAAAGACAAGTTGCGCACGTTTCCACTGGAGAGATTAACCGAATTATGTTTCTTTCAAAATATATGGTTGACTGAGCGCGGGTATGTCCAAAGTGACCAACAACAACCGAGTTTCTCGTTTTCAAATATTAACAAGGCACGACTTATATTTGTAACGATGGAGCCCATAATTAATTCATAAAGCTTATGTATTTTAAGTTATGATGTTTTTAGATTACAACATTATGATTAAAGATTACATTGAAGCCAAGAAATTGTTGAAAGAATGAAGACAATTATTTATATCCAGCTCTCAGCATATGATATGCCAAGATTCAGTTTTTGGAACTGAAAGTGTCTCACCGAGAGGAAAAGAAGGATAAATATGCAAAAGAAAGGGAAAAGGGGGGTTAGAACAGTTAGACATAGACTTAGATTTTAGAAAATTTTGTTTTGTCTGAAAGAAGTGATTAGTTTTTCTATAATCTGAAATTGGAAAGAACTTATGCGTGTATCTTATGTCTTTGTTGCATGGAATATACAAATAAAGATCATATGCATTTTGAGGTGGAAAATATTTGAGTTTGAATCCGTGAATTAGTGTTTCTTTGCAAATACTAATCTAATCAAAATGTTCGTGAATATCTTTCTGATGGTGAATGTTGTTATTAATCTGGGGCTTCTTTCTGTTTTGTTTAAAAGGGTATATGTTTGAAGAGGAACTTTATTGTTCTTGTTTATTTTATGAAGTGTTGAGTCGGAGTTATTGAACTTTGTTTCAATTATTTCTGATTCTCATGGTGAAACATCTTGAAGATTGTAAACTATTAGCCTCTCATCTAAGAATGAAGTAGGCAGCCTTACGTGCTTTTGGGTTAAAAGCATATCAATTTATTTAGTTAGATTATTCCCTGAATAACTAATGGAGGGAGCTGTACCTGTTTAAAATTCAAAGGGAAGTGATGTGTGTCACACTTACCCAACTGTTTAGTTGAAGTTTTATCTTTCAAAGAGGGTAACAAAGTTGTGAATCAATCTAATTAAAAGAAAGACAAAATCTGTTCACTAACAATCGGTAACAGATCTTTAATTGATAATAATTTAAGGTTTGGCGGTGGATCTTATCATGTTCATAACTTAGTGATGATGTGTCAGAATCCATGTGTAATGATAAGATGGTGTTTGAGCGTGTACAAGGATTAGATTTCTTGGGAAACAACAAAGTGCTTAGCAGAATGTGGCAAGGGTTTGATTGCTTATCAAATTGATGTGCGGTGATCATTCAACGATGGAAATTGTCTAGAAATTTGTTATAATGATCTGTAATGTATTTTGGCAGATTTTTTTATGCTCTAAATGTAAATTAATTATATTTTGAATGTAGTTAGGGTTATGTAGCCGACCTAATTGAAAAGTGTTTTTAGGGCTAGTTGGAGAAGAGATTTTGTGTCGGTAGTTTGAGGAGAAGGTGTTGTCAAACCAGATTGAAGTGTTTGCATGTGTGTAGAAGAGTTTTGTTGAAAAGCATCTGTACTAGCAAGAAAGGAAGTGTTGTGACCAGATCATTTTCCCTATTGTTCCCTGATAGTTACAACAATTTGAAATCCCTTAATTGGGTAGATCCTAACAGGTCTTTTATTGTAAATCCCTTGATCGGGTGGCTAATTAACTTGAGTTTGAAATCCTCTAACAAGGTTAATCCTAACAGGGCTAAGGCAAAATCCCTTAACTGGGTGAATCCTAATAGGGAATTCTCTTAATCGGACATATTGTAAGCTCTCAACCAGGCTAGGCCTTTAACTGGGTGCATTTCAAAAGAGTGCAAAATTTTTGTGGGTGCTAATTCCCACCGTGGTTTTTCTCATTTGGGTTTCTACGTGAAAAATCTTTGTGTTCATATGGTGGTTGTATTCTTGATTTGTGCATTTGATATCTTTACATTGTTTGCATATTGATGAACACTTGAATGAATGGTATGGTAAATCAACTTAGCAGATTGTTTGAGTAGTTATCAAGAAAGGTTTTTTGAAGTATTGCATAATTGTTTTACTACTGATTCACCCCCCTTCTTAGTAGTAACCGGATCCTCATAATAAGAAATAATAGTTTCTTGATTATGCCTGTCTTTGCCAAGGAGGTGAAAATGTCAACTTTTCAACTTTGCCTGGACAAAGCCCTCAGACTTGATGGCTTTACGGCCTTGGTGTTCTAGAAACTCTGGGATTTCATGGACCAAGATATAATTGGAGTGGCTAAAGAATCCAAATAGGAGTCATATTGAAGGAGTTGAATAACGTGAATATTACCTTGATTCCTAAAAAATAGAATTCCGCCACCTTTGTAGATTTTTGAACCATTTCACTATGCAACACCATTTATAAGATAATCTCCAAAGTCATGGCAAACAAGATGAATATTTTTACTACCAAATTTGATCTTGACTAAACAGAGCGGAATTTTCCCAGATATAAATATAGTAAACGACCTCATTATAGCACATGAAGTCCTACACTCAATCAAGAAAGACAATCTCAAAGGTATTAGATTAAAAATTGATATCTGTAAGGCATATGATCATGTTCAACGGAGATTTTTAATGTTAATGTTGAAAAAGTTTGGATTTTATAAAAAAAGGCTTTATTGGGTATGGGGGTGTATATCGTCGCCTCGTTATTCATATTGGTGAACAAAGGATCATGTTGTTTCTTTCAAGGTGTCAGGGACCTTAGACAAGGAGATCCATTATCCCCCTTCTTGTTCATTCTCATGGTTGATTCTCTTAGTCATAAAATAAAGGAAAAATCAATAAATGGAGAATGGAGAGGTACCCAAGATGTTTCATCCATTCCTCCATTTTCCTGTCAACTTTTTCCTGATGACTCCCTACTATACAAACAATCTTTAGTTATGGACACAAACAAAATTAAAAGGGTTTTGGAAGAATAATGTATTGTCTTGAGGCAGATCATAAATATAGACAAATCATGTATATTTTTCTTTAATATTGGGCTACAAGTGTAACTTAGAAGAATTGAGGTGATCCTAGAATTCACCACAGGAAAGACCCCATCCACATATTTGGGCATACCATTATTCAATGGGGTTGTCAAAAACAAGTCATGGTCAGAAACATATGAGAAAATGAGGAGGAAAACAGAGCTCTGGAAAGATAGATGGTTGACTTTTGTTAGAAAAATAACGATGATCAAATCCATACTAGTCACAATTCCAATTTACCTTTTGTCCACTTTGGATATCATCAAGGGTTTAACGAAAGAGATGATAAAACTTTGAAAAAAAAATATTTGGGACAAAGCATCTAATTAGCATCAAATCCCATTGATTGCATGGGATACACTTAAAAAAGCCAAGGAAGCAAGAGGGATTGGGATTACGGATCTTGTGATTGAAAACAAGGCCCTAGGGGCCAAGTTAGTATGGAGGATGTGCGAAGATCCCACAACCATGTGGATTATTGTTATTAGGCACAAATACTTGGATGTTCTTACCCCTAAGAGAATCCTCGCTATCGTAGACCCGCTTATCAATTTTTTCAATTTGGAACTTCATGGTGAAGTGTTGCGACTTGATAATGGAACATTTATCTTGGAAAGTTGGAGATAGTAGTAGAGCATTATTTTGGGTGGATTCATGGAATAGATACATTCCACTATCCAAGTTGCTTGAACTTGCTAGAGTCAGAGAGACTGCCACGAGTTTGTTTGGAGACAAGGTAAAAGAGTATCTTGAGCCTTTTACTTCTAGAGATAGAATAGAATACAGATGAAAGGATCTAATAAAAAATGATCCAATGTGTGGGAGGCTTATGATGGAAGAATTGAAAAAAATGACACATTGTGGTTGGACAAAATGAACACCAGATCATCTAGTGTGCAGCCAAAACATGATGATATGCGACTAAACTTGGGTATCAAATGGAGACTTTGAAAATAGATAAATGTAAGTGACAACACCTATGTTGGAGTGCACCCATACTGCCTAATGTCAGAGCCTTCACATGGCTCGTAGTTCAATATAAAGCTCTTACAGGGGATAAGTTGTTGAAATTGGGTTTCTCTGGTCCCTTTTGTTTCCCCCTACATAAAGAGCATGAAGAGACTACAAATCATTTGTTTGTAAATTGTCCATTTGCTTATGATTGTTGGTCATTTTTCCTAAATAAGTTAAACTAGAAAGGAGTGATGCCCTGTATTTTGATAGGAATGTTCAAAAGCTAGTCCATTGTGAATAAATCCTCAATTTGGGGAGGTCCATGGTATGCTATCCCTGCATTAATTGTTGGGCACATTTGGAGAGAGAGAAATGCACAAATATTTAATAGTAAGGAGTCCTCTTTACAAATAGTTATGAAAAAAATTGAGGTGGGCATTTATGAGCATTTAAATGTCAAGGTGAATCAGAAAAATCATGATCATTTCACATATTGGGTTCTTCAGGTGTATAAAAGGTGGTTGTATCTCCTCCCACCAAAGGAATCAATCCAAAGTATTAGAGCTTGGGAGGAGGCTCAATGGTCACTTTCGCCAATAGGTCATTTGAAATTGAACTTGGATGGAGCCTCCAGGGGTAATCTTGGTTTGTCAAGTGTTGGGTTCATAATTTGAGACAACAAAGGAGAATTGGTGTGGGGAGATTTAGTCAAACTCCCAAATTAACAACGATGTAGAATATGTCGCCCTGCTTGGCGGCCTTAGACTTTGCTTAGAAAAGAACCTTTGATCAATTATATCAAGGGTGATTCCCTCAATTTAATTTGTGCAGTCATTTCTAATTCTTCTGGCAGTTGGAAATCAAAGATGTGGCTTGGCGAGGTTTGTGATATTCTAAAGGACATGGATTTTTTTATCAAGGACGTGTATCAGGAAGCTAATAAGGAAGCTAATTTCCTTTCAAATCATGCCATAGATCAGAGTATCATAGTGATAATCTCATAATCGATAGCAAGTTGGGACAAATTGTCATTAGTAGCCATCAAATTAGGCTCCCATGCTACCGCCAATGCAAAGAGATGACAGGAAACAGACGTTCAAAGACGCTTGTGTGGATGATGGAGGTGTTGAACTTTAAAATTGATCCTATCTCTATCTGAATTAGATTATGGCAATATTCTCTTTATCATTTAAGCCCCAAATTGATAGGTCATTTAACAAGGTATGGCACACAAAAAAATTATCAAGGTTGTGTGTGATAAAGAGATAATTATGAGAACGATAGTATATATCTCGATACCGTAGTTTTAGTGTGATTGCAACCAAGGCTCCATCGAAGGGTAACTCAAGAAAATATTTGTGCAAGAGGGTAGTGTGGAGGTGGAGGTTATGAGGAAGATTATCAGGGAAGAATTATTGTTTGGAGACCACACCCACAATGTCGTCCTATTGGAGCACTTCATTTACAACATTCCAAGTACCACTAGAGACTTTGAGGCCATGGAAAGAGTGATCAGGAAGATGGTGACTCCTAGACTGCGAGACTCGACTATTGCAACATCGAAGGAATAAAACCTCACAACTTACTCGGGGTTAGTTGCAGACGCTTTTGGCATGGAGAAATTGCTTGAAGATGGAAACAAATATGATACTATCAAAGTGTTGCACGGTGGTATAAGTAGGAATAAGTTAGAAACTTATGAATATATGATTTCTGAAAATGGGATCTTGTTCTCGTCTAAATAGATTGAGAGGTTGCAGGAAGTCATAAAGCCTATTCGAACTTTGTTGTTCTTTCTTTCTGGTTAATATGTAATCCTTTTCTAGAGGATAGAATGGTAGCTACCCCTAGGTAGCAATTTGCTAGAAAATATATGTGTGTGTGTACACACACACAGACACACACACATATATGTATGTATATGTATACATATATACACATATATAGACACACACATATCTATGTACGTATGTATGTATGTATGTATGCATGCATGCATGTATGTATGTGTCTATATATGTGTGTGTGTGTATGTGTGTGTGTATGTACACACACACACACATACACACATATACATATACATATACATATACATATACATATACATATACATATACATATACATATACATATACATATACATATACATATACATATACACTTACACACACACACACACACACACACACACACACACACACACACACACACACACATTGCATTTACATGATGTTACTAGTTATAGTAAGTTTTTGTTTCAGCACAAAATGGTGCGAAATTCTCCCCAAAGCTTCATATTGGCTCGATAAGCATTTCGATAATTTTTTGTCGCAAGATCATAGCTAATTTTGAAGATATTAAAGTTTCTATTTTTTAAGGATGTGAGGAAAGGTTTAAATTTAATTTTGATGACTTTATACCCTCTAAAATGCCCCAAAGAGTGGGAGTAACTAGCGTAGTGGGTTATGAGGTGATAGAGTACTTTGAGAGCCTTCTGGCGCATCAAATGGTTTGTCAATCGGACACCCAGTTCACAAATTATGGCCTTTGGAAGTTTGGACTCCTGTAATAATAAATATAAAATTGCATCGGACACATAAATGAGTTGTAAAAGGGAGGAACACATGATGATGTGTGTTTTGACACGTCATAGAGCATCTAGAATAGAGAAAAGGTCGGCTATACTTTGTTGGGTGGTTTTAGCCCATGGTTTTGTAATATCGTTTGATAGTTTTTTTTATTGTATCTCCCATATATGAGGTGCGTGTGATAGAGGTTGTGTGTAAGAGTCTTATGGCTATTGAGTTACCTCTGAATCTTTGATTAGTGGTACTCCTATGAAGAGTTTTCTCTGCAAGTATTTTGTAATCTATTATTGATTGTTGAATAATATATTGAGTTGCTTTTGGAGTGTGGGATTTTTTCCCGAAAGGGTTTTCCCCATGTAAATCATTGTGTTTTTGTGTTGTGGTATGTGTGATATTATGTTTATTTATGTTAAGTTTCTGTAACTATTGTAACGATCTATAAAAGTTTTGTATTACTCGCCTCTCAAGGTTAGTGTAGGAATTTGTTCTGATACTTAACTTCCTTACAAGTGGTATTAGAGATGATCACCTTTGGTTTCAGTTGTGGGTTGTTGGGTTTTTTGAACTAATCTAGATTTGAGTGGAAGCTTGCGCAGAAGACACTTTTTGATCTTATTGTAGGAATTTTTAGATGGCAAGTTCGTCAGGGAGAATAGAGGTGGAGAAATTTAAAGGAAGTAATTGTGAGATGTGGAAGTTGAAGATGGAAGATATACTAATAGACCAAGATCTTTGGGATGCTATTGTTGGATATTGTTGCTGTTAGGATATGTTGTTGCTGCTAGGATATGTTGTTGTCATTGATGTCAACATATTCATGTGCTTTGGTATTTCAGAGAGTTGTTTGGTGTTTCGGTGATTGCATTGCATTTATTTGGTTGGCTTGAGGATTTTTGGTTCAGTAATGAAGTATATCCAGTATCTCTACTTCATTCCTTATTGGTTTCAGTGATCCGAAAGATTGCTTGATCATATTATTTGATCTAGTTTGTAGTTTAGTCTTTTTGTGCAGTGGTCGGTAGAGTTTGATGTTTTATCCAGTGAGCTTTGGTATGATCATATCTTTGGCTACAGAATTGGGAAAATGTTTTTGATGTTCATGTGCATCCTCAGTTCAAATTGTTCATGATTTTGTGCTTTGCAAATTATCTTTCTAGTCTGAATTGTTGTTGTTGAGTGTTCCTGTGAGTTAGCGTGTTGGTTGATAAAGATTTGCATAAGTGGTGTTGGTGTAGCTATTGCAGATGGTTCTAATGTGCTTGTTGGTGTTTTCTGATCGTGTCCTTTTTTTTTTGGTGGTCTGCATTGATCTTTGTGCGCATTCTTGGTGATTTTGTTGATCTGGTGATATTCTTCTTGTTATGTGGTATTATTGGTGGTGTAGCGTGTTGCGGTTGATCTTGGCAAGATTTCCGATGGTGATGTATATTCGAAGATTTGATTTAGGTCCATTCTATGTCATGTATATCATTATATTGTTCTAGTGGTTCATATATGTATCGTGAGATGTAATTTGTAATTAAGGTTTGAGGGTTTGGTCGACCTCATAGTCAAGGTTGATGAATTGTACAAATAGGTGGTATAGTCATGTAATTTAAGTATTGATGTGGTGTCTGCATTATCAGAGAGTGGTGTATGTGTGCCTTAGAAAATTTATCCTTCGGTGTAGTCAATTGAGCGGAGATTGTTGTAGGGCAGATAAATGTGCTTAATCAGAACTATCATCAAGCATTGGCAGATGCTATATTTGTAGTTCATGTAATCCAGATTGTAGTCTGAATCTTATTGTAAGGTAGTGAACCTTCCCTAAGGGTTGGAGACTTCTAGGTCATCTATTTTGAGCAATGAGATCTAGGCAGTGTGCTTGAATGCATGTGCATTCCCCATTGTAATATTTATACATACTACTGCAAAGTATCATCTTATTGTGGGTAGGTTCCCACTGTGGTTTTTCCCTTAATTAGGTTTTCCATGTCAAAATATTAGTGTTATATGTGTTGGTTCTATTGTGTTTATCTTTATTCTTGTTGCAGTTGTTTAGATCTGAATTTGTGCTTAATTTGATTAATTCAGTGAAAACTGATTCACCCCCCCCCCCCCCCCTCTCAGTTTTCCTTCTTAGATGTTGCTAACAATTGGTATCAAAGCTAGAATCTCCAGAAGAAGCTTGACCGCTTGAGGAGATCTAGGATGGCAAATAATGTGTTCAAGAAGGAGAGTCCTAGATTTGATGGAAGCAATTACACTGTTTGGAAGGATCGGACGAAAGTTCACTTGAAATGTCTTGGAGAGAGTATTGGAAGATCACAAAGAATGTCTACAATGTTCCTCAGAATGGACCAGTTACTATTGCTGAGATCAAGGATACTAAACATAACATAAGAGCTAAGAAGCATTGTTGTGTGCTTTGACCAATTCAGAAATGACTAATGTGATGGGTTTGCAGGCAGCACATTAGATTTGCAAGAAGCTAGAGACCTTGTATGAAGGTGATGCGCAAGTTAAAGTTGCTAAGTTCTTGAGCTTGAAAGGGATGTATGAAGTATTGAAGATAACAAAAGATGAAAATATATCAACCTTTATGGCTAAAGTGAATGATCTTGTCATGAATATTAGATGTGCCAGTGGAACCCTTGAAGAAGATGAGATTGTTGCCAAGGTGTTGAGATTATTGACTCTTGCTTGCAAGCATAAAGTAGATGTTGTTGATGAGATTCAAAGTGTGACTGTAGTGACTAGAGACATGTTGGTTGGGAAAATTAATGCATTTGAGTTGAGAAAATTTGGAGAATCACATGGAAAATCTAAGACTGCATTTAGAGCCTTTGTATCCGAGAAGCAAAGGTATTATCTATGAGAAAGTTTGTGTTGGGTACCGAGATTTGAAAGAGAGAATAAATAGATGGAAGAACAAGAAAGAGAACAGGATGAGCTAGAAGCCCTTATTGCTTAGGGATTGCCTACCGGTAAGTATGATGGAAAGTTACCTTTGAAATATCTCTCTTGTAATAAGATAGGACATTTTGCTTCTAGGTGTCCTAAAAGAATTTATAGATATGATAAACATGAAAGACATGATAGATCTGACAAGTATGATAGATACAAGAAGCATGATAAGAATGATAAGCCCTACCAGAAGTACATGAATCATACGAGATGCTATTATATTGCTGATGAAGGTGTGATGTATATGAGGAATCAGAGAATGGGAATTCAAAAGACAAATTTGTATTTATTGCTATCAAGGAAGATGATCCAGTATCAGTGAATCCTACAAGATGCATTGTTGAAGAAAAAGCTTTAGCTGCTAAGATTGAAGAGGAAGATGAATGGGTGATTGATAGTGGTTGTTTGTGCATCATATGACAGGCGATAAAAGCAAATTTGTGAGTATGGAAAGGTATGATGGTGGAATAGTGATATTTGGAGATGACAAAGTTTGTGTGATTCGTGGTAGAGGTTCTATATCTTTCAACAATAAGCATAATATTGATGATGTATTGTATGTTGAAGGTTTGAAGCATAATCTTTTGAGTGTTGGACATATGGTTGACAAGGGATATGATTTGCAATTCACGAATGGTAAATACAAGATTCTAAATGCCTTTGGTATATAGATTGCATCTGGAACTAAGACTAAAGGCAATATCTTTCACTTGAATGCTAGTGACAAAAGTTGTTTGATTGCTGAGATTGATGAAAGTGGTTGTGTAAAGACGTAAATTGTTCTAACTTCAATAATAAAATGAAATACTCTTTATTCTTAAATAAACTCATAATTCCTTTAAAAAGTCTATTTCATTCCACTTTTCCTTCCATATCTTTATTTTATCATTCCATTTATATCATAATAAACACAAAATTTATATAAAAAGATGCAGATTCTTCATTCAATAAATCGATATTAGTATCTCAATCATACAATACTTAGGCTTTTCAAAATGCCTTAAGTTCAATAACAAAAGAATACAAAGTAAAGCATGAGATGCGTCCTTGGATCTGCAATCCAAGCTATCTTCAATGCAATCTTTAGAATTGAAGATGAGAACAAGATTCAGGTGCTTTTTCCACCCAACCTTGAAGCTTACACTTCTCCGAATTTCTTGGTCAATCAAGAATACTCGACCCTGTATGAATTGCTTAGCAAAAATAATTCGATAGACGAGATGGAATCTGGTGCGTGCCTAGAATGATACATGCATTTTCAATTTTCTATTTCAATTAAGAAACAAACAAGATCAATCAAGGATGTGGTAGAGTGGATAAATAAATAAATCCATCTATTTCAATGGTCAATTGGTTACTCGGTCGAGTATAATGCCATGCATAGCAATAAAATATAGTTTGGAAAAAGCAAACTCTCTCTCTATGATTCCACATTCGACACCCATCCTAGAAGGTAACTTTCCACAAACACAAGCCTATCTAGCTTTGTTCATATGAATCTAGAATAAATATATATTGATGCTTTGCAAAAAGGGAAGGTTAGTCAATGATAACAAAACACAAACAAAAAGAAAAGCCAAGTTGTTAGTGTTAGAAATCATAAACAAAATACTTTCCTACACAAGCATATCAAAAGAGATACCAAAAGCATGATAGAATGTCTAACTAGGAAGGTAAATATGATGAGGCATCTCCAAATGCCTCCTAACATGCTCTTGGCTTCTTCTCTTTTGTTCCTCTCCTCTCCAAGTTCTAAAATAGTGTAGCTCTCAGTAGCTTTTTGCACTATGGATGCTTATAGAGGTTTGAGATTGAAGTATTTGCTCTAAATGTAATTTAAAAGCTAATACTATGCTATTGATACTAAAATGATTTTATTTTAACCAAAATGACAAGATATTAGTTGATTACACTAAAATGCTCTCTCAAAATGCCTATTGCTTAAATGCATACAAGTTTTCAGGATTATGACTATGAATGCTAAATGCTTGAGAGTTGAGAATGCTTGAGGAATATGAGCTCTATTTATAGGAAAAATGGAACAATGGATGGTTGAGATTGAGCAATCTCAACAAGGGTCAAGATTGAATGATTTCAAATCCATGTGAGGGCTTTCAACCCAATCCCAAGATGACAAGTGTCAATGTGAGATAGGTTGAGAGGAGAGGGAATAAGCATTAAATGCTTGACATGACCTTGGGAGTTAAGGTCAAAGTTAGTTGAATGAAAAAACTCTTTATTCAAAGAATAAAGCTTTTATCCAATAGATAAACTCTTGTGCAAAGACAAAAAGGATAAACATGGTCAAAACAATAAATGCTTGAGGAGACACATGAGTGCAAGTTGAAATAACTATAAATGGTTATGTAAGAGCCATTAATGGTCATGTAAGAGCCATTAGTGGTTTTGGAAGACTCTGGAGGTAAATTGTTGAACACACAAAGCATTTAATGCTTTTCAAAGACTTTGGAGTCTTTGAGAAGTGACTTAAAGTTACTTAGAAATGTGACGATAATTAGGGGATGGATTAGGCTAATTAGGAAGGGGTTAGAAGAATCTAGAAGGGGGTTTAGGAATGCAATTGGATTTGGTGGGTGAGGGAAAATAGGATTTTTATTTAAAATAAATTATTTTATTTCAATAAATGTGTGCAAATTGCATTTGTAGGAAAATGCAAGTGGGGGGGATAAATGATTTAAATAAATATTTTATTTAATTTATTTAAAAGAGGAATAGGGGATTAAATGAAATAAATATGATTTATTCATTTAATTGATTGTGAATTTGGTTGAAATAATTAATTAAAATAAATTGAATAATTTATTTAATTAATAGGAGAATGATTTGAAGATGAATTAATTAAATATTAATTTAATTAACTAATGGCTAGTGGATTTTTAATCAAATAAATACAAAATATTCATTTAATTAAAATGGACAGATTTGTGTAACTACATTTGCCCCTCTTTGAGGCGGTGTGGTTTATCGCGTCGTTTCAAAGAAAGAAAAACTGGTGTGAAGAAATGCCCCATAAAATGTAAATTTAATGGGTGGTATGCCCCCTCGAGAGATGGGCCAATTTTTTTTTGAAAAATCGGGCGATCTCTCGAAAAAGAATGAAAATTGGCAGGGTGGTAGAAGAGAAGAAGTTAGCAATACTGGTGAAAAATAGAAGAAATTGGGGGGAAAATGGAGAAATGGGGGGCTCAGGAAGTGCACGGGGACCACAGCGGTGAGCGGGGGAAAATTACGGTGATTGCGAAGGGTTTAAATGGGGAGAAAGGGGTGAAAACAGGATCATTTGTTACCGCGACCAATGTGAAACTATAGCTCTGACAGTGACTTTTGAGAGGAGCGAGTAACAGTCAGGATGCCGGTACCCGTAGCAGAGTACCGTTTCGAGCGAGTTTGTTGGTTCCAGCAGCCAGACGACTATGGACCAGCGGTACGCAAATTTTAAATTTGAATTTTTATGCATTTTTGATATGTTTTTTGCTGAGTCCAAGTTGAGTTGGGACAATAGCGTTGAAACTATGTTTTGGCGCTATTGTCCAATTAACTAGCGCTATTGTTCCACAATGGTGCTATTGAGGTGCTGTTTGAGTGCTTTTGAAAATTTTAGCGCTAATGTAGGCTTGTTTAGGCACTGTTGATTGATGAGCGCTTTTGTTTTTAAGCAGCGCTATTGTATAGTTTGTGTAGCGCATTTGTAGTTTTAGCGTTGTTGCATAGCTAATTAAGCGTTGTTGTTAGGGGTTTAGTGCTATGGTATAGAAGTAGCGCTTTTGTTTGCAAGATAATGGATGCCCCAGTTTGTGTGAAAAATATCTCCCGATGCCAAAGATGGATGGATAGGGATGTGAAGTGGGAGTTGTTTTGAACCATAGCAGCCTGATGAGACTCAGGTCATTAAGATAAATGCCTATTGAAGTCTAGGTGTGCCATGATTGCTTACCTGTTGAGACCCGAAGATATTTGATCAAAGTATCTGTTGATAGTCTAGGTTTAAACTTTAAGAAAGTTTGAAAACAAAACAACTGATGATGATTGATTGATGCCTGTGTGCAGGAGGATCTACGCATGTTGCAGTTACGTGAGAGACATCCGGCGACATAGGGGTTGCAGGATCGGCTGACAGAGGTCGAGATCGACTATATTGTAGTTACTGGTTTATACGATGTGATGCACATGCCTGTGATTCAGATGAATCACGGATTGATTACCACGTTAGCAAAGTGCTGGCACAGTGAGACATGCACATTTCACCTTGCGTGGTGGGAGATGACAGTGACCTTGGAGGATGTGTGGTGCATCCTGCGTATTCCGATTTGGGGGGAGCTGGTTACATATGATAGATTCTGGGGGACTCTAGCAGTACATAGATTCTTTGATGAGGATGTATTTATTGATGATGGCTCCATTGCCTAGGAGGAGATTGCTACATTATACGAGCCTTAACCAGCAGTTTTGTCTGGCATTTTGGGAGGATTACTGTGTCCTGATAGGCGCTCGCATGGTCTGGCCGTCGGATGCGGACAGGTGATAGAGCAGATGATTACAGAGGGGACTCGATTTGCCTGAGGACCGTGCGTGCTGGCGCACCTATATCAGGAGCTGCATGAGGTGGTATACCATGGGAGGGGCTCATTAGCAGTGGGAGTGATGCTACTGCACATTTAGGCGTGGGAGCACTTACTAGTGACCCGACCAGTGAGTTTGATATTTCGGGTTGTCGACCAGCCCTATATGTTTATGTACAGTGGTATGATGAATCAGCCCCACCTGGGGAAGTTAGAGTGGTGGTGGCGGGCATTGGATGATCTTGATGTAGTGATATGGAGACCTTACCTGGAGTGTGAGCCCTGGGATGATGATGCGGAGGCACTACTGTATGTATTTATGACCCGATTCCTCATTGGGAGGACCTCGTATCATGTAGAGAGACAGGTTCCAAGTAGAGTGATGAGACAGTTTGGACGACAGTAGGGACTGCCTAGGGGATCATGGGAGTATGCTAGAGTGGTTCGAGAGAGATATGCATGGGGACCACTACTTCCGTATGATCAGGTACTGGCAGAGTTTCGGATGCTACAGGCGAGACCTTGGGACATACGACCGAGGGTGGTGGATGCAGGGGTATTGGATGAGTATACGTAGTACATGGCAGCTCATCCGATTCTTCGGATATCAGATCCGGTGGAGCCGATGCTCGATTTTGATGATGATAGGGGACGAAGACGGAGGAGGAGAGGAGGTCGAGGACCTATGGTAGCTGGACGAGGGAGAGGAGATGGTGGAGATGGAGGAGGGGGGATGGGGGAGGTGGTGGAGGAGGTGGTGGGTTGGGTAGTCGGATCCAGCGGAGAGGGAGAGGCAGATTGCCACTGCAGATATCGCAAGGATCGTTGATGTAGGGAGGAGTTAGATTTGGTGGTAGAGTTATGGAGAGGGAGATCCCGATGGACAGAGGAGAGGGAGCCACTGGAGAGGGATATACCGGTGAGGCAGCTATGGAAATAGGAGAGGGATCAGGTGGAGATATGCGGGAGTGACTGATAGTACATTTGTAGTCTCGACTTGAGGCATCCGAGGCACGGGTGGAGGATTTGGAGGTGGAGGTTGCAGCTAGAGATGTGCAGCTGTTTGCACGAGAGTCAGAGCTGACTGTAGTGCTGCAGGAGAGAGATCAGACCATGGATAGGGTGATCCAGCTGCAGGAGAGAGTGAGGGTTTTGGAGGGAGTACAGGGACAGGGGCCATCTATGGAGGATTTGGCGAGGGAGGTACGAAGAGCAGGTGGAGAGGTTGATTATTGGCGGGGCCTATATGAGCAGGTGGTACCATCTAGTTAGCGAGCACTGAGCTATTCACAGATGCGACAGGCCAGATCAGAGCAATCCCAGAGGATGCAGAGCAGTGGGGGTGTGATGAGTCCTCTACGAAGAGATAGGTTAGGGGGTGCAGGAGCTAGTGGGGGTTTGATGGGGCCTCCACGGAGAGATAGATCAGATGGTGTGGGGACTAGTGGGGGAGCAGGTGGCGATGGTGGTGCGGCATCTGGTCAGAGTGGCATCTGAGAGAGCATTGTGCACATATATATTTGTATTGTTATTTTGGACTATGTCTTGGATGGCTCTTGGTAGCCGATTTTGTAGACTTCATTGTACTCTGATACATGAGATGATATATATGAGGAGATCCCATATTTTGATTATATGCATATTGTGATGTATGGATGCTATGCAAGATGGTGTTTTTATGAGTTTATTGCTTAGATGGATATGTGTATATGTATGCATTTATGAGATGATTCCTATATGCATGTTTTTATGATGATTTATGATGTTGGATACTGACATATGAATGCAGGTTTATACACGTGTGCATGTTTTGTTTGATGTAATGCTTTATGTATGTAATGTCACGATGATGATGTATGTTCGTGATGATTTATGAACAAGATTTTGGTGTTTCCTGTTTGATATATTCGAAATGATGCATGCAATATTTTGAATGAATGGTTAGATAATGATATGTAATGATGTTAATGCAAAGAATGAATGGTTTATGTATGGATATGCATCTAGATGTTTTTAGATGAATGTAATATGGATAAACAAAATGTAAAGTACAAATGTTTATATGATGATGTCTAAATGAATGCATATGTATAATGGATATATAAATGGTATGAACCAATGTTTGGAGACAAATGGTTTTATGATTTTAAATGCCTAAATATGATTAAGTAAAAATGATAATGTGATGATAATGCAACTTATGGTTTAATAACTGCACCTTAATGCAATTAAAAAAGGATAATAAATGCAATGTAAATGAATCTTAAAATGAGCATAATAAGACACTTAATAATGGATGAATGAATGCACCTTTTTACTAATGAATGGATAAATGAATGCATGCAATGATAAATAATAAAGGATGAATGAATGCACCTTTTTACTAATGAATAGATAAATGAATTGGTGCAACGATAAATGAGAAAGGATGATAAAATGATAATTGATAACTGACACTAGATGAATGCATAGTAAATGGTTAATACAATCAAGGACAATTTGATCATATGAATGAATCTAATCATCATGATTATGCAATGATGCAAATGATATAAGAAGACGAATGCCAATGAATTAAATGAACTATATACAATTTAATTAAAAATGACATGAATGTACTTGATGCAAAATGCAACTAAATGTAATGATGATATGACCATGATGAATGCAAGGTTTTTTAGACTTTGCATGATGCATTGATGATGTATCAGAGTACTCGGTCCCGATTGTATCCAAAACCAGCTCAATTCTTACATAACTGTTCATATTAACCTTGCTCATATTTGCATACAAATCATACATATGAATGAGTGAATGGATGCGTGACATGCAACGAAATGCAATATATAAACAGATGAGATGAAATGACGATCCATAGTGCTCTATTTTCGTCATTGACCTTTAAAATGTTGTAAGAAAATACAAGCATCGTGACATAATGATTCAAGATGACTTGAGTAGTTCTTACATGGATTTTGATATAGCAAGTTAATACAAACGACTTGATATAATGGGTCAAGTTGACCAGAGTATTGCTTGTGGAACAGACAAGGATCATCTCCGTTTATGCATGACTTGGATCGTCCTCCTTGATCTTGAATTGATCATATCCCGAGACAAGTTCATATGTTAATAAGAGATAAAACCTTTATCCAATTTGGATGAGGTAGGAGGAACCAAAGAAAGAGCATTTGTATCTGCAAGCAAACAGTATGTACATAAAGAATAAAGAATATGGATCCTTGGTAATGGTTCATGCTCATATGGTCAAGGTATACGCTGTAGTCAGCAAGCCGTAATGGTCTATGACTGCATTTTGCATAAGATCACATAGCTTAGTGAACTTCCCACGTAGACACCATTTGTACATGCCCCAGAACTTCATCGGAATAATGCACAGACGATACACAAACAATGCTGAAAGATCCTGATACAGATAGACGAATGAATTAATCACAAATTAACCAAGTATTTGATAGCTTAACACAATTTTCTTGTCAAAGAAAACGTCATTTTGTCTTTGTTTTGGTAAGGAAGGATGCATCCTTGTTGAAGACAGTTTGATTGTTGATGTTGATTGTTTTGGTCAATTTTGAGAAGTGATCATCGTGCGAGTATTTTGTTCAATGTTTGCTTGGTATCTGCTTGGATGAGTATGTACAATGTGCGGCCATGTTTTTGTTTTGATTTTTGATGTTTTCTGATGTTTTTGGATTTTGAATTGTTTTGAATTGTTTTGAATGTTTTTTGGATTTTGAATTGTTTTAAATGTTTTTTGGATTTTTTGATTGTTTTGAATGTTTTTTGGATTTTGAATTGTTTTGAATGTTTTTTTGATTTTGAATTGTTTTGAATGTTTTTTGGATTTTGTGATTGTTTTGAATGTTTTTTGGATTTTGAATTGTTTCGAATGAAGACCCCAATGAATCACAAGTAATGCAGAATCCACTTCCATCAATAGGTTAAGGGCATTGCCCCTAGTTTAGACATGACTATGAAAAAGCGGGATGCAAGATGCATGGAGTACTGTTTTTGATTGTACATCAATAACAAGCCCTGGCGTGGGTGGATGGATGTGTGTATGTAGTGGATGTGATCGCAACAAGTCTGAAAGACAATGGAGCCATAGCCTTTACGAGTGGTGCCTGTTTGCCAGGTTTTCACCATCGTACTTACCCAAGGTGCAACCAGAGTGGTTGTTCACCATTTGGATGCATGATTTTTCTATTACTCTTTTTGGTGTTTTTTTGTATTTTCTTCAGGTCATTTATCTGGATGTTTTTGGTATTTTTGCCAGTATATATGGGAGCCTGATGCTCTGTGTAGCTTATGTATAAAACCTTTTGAGGTGCATGTTGTTGATCGGATCTGCTAGTGGTTCTCCTTCTGAAGTAGCCAACTGATATGCCTCGGACCCAAATACAGCAGTGACAACATATGGACCCAGCCAATTTGATTCAAAATTTCCTTGATGTTCTCGGTTGGGTTGGTTACAAGGATTTTCTCGAAGAACAAGATAACCTACCTTGAATGTACGAGGCTTAACTCGATGATTATAACTTCTGCTCATGCACTGTTGATAGGCTTTGAGGTGATTGTATGCAGCTTGTCACTTCTCATCAAGTAGCTCTAAGTCGTGAAGACAGGATACTCTGTATGCTTCATCATCGATGAGATTGTGCAAGGAAATCCGTAGTGATGGGATCTCGACCTCAATAGGTAAAATAGCTTCTGCACCATAGACCAATGAGTATGGAGTTGCACCTGTAGGGGTTCAAATGCTAGTTCAATATGCCCATAGTGTTGGATTCAATTGAACGTGCCAATCACGCCCAACATCATTGATTGTCTTCTTTAGGATTCTCAATATGTTTTTGTTTGATGCTTCGGCTTGACCATTGCCTTGTGGGTAATAGGGAGTGGAAAAGCGGTGTTGGATGTGAAATTTCTCACAAAGTTCACGGACATCCTGATTTTTGAAAGGAAGACCGTTATCTGTGATGATAGACATAGGTACACCATACCGACAGATGATGTAATTGAGGATGAATGAGGCGTTCTGCTTGTCGGTGACTTGGGTAAGTGGAACAACTTCGATCCACTTTGTGAAATATTCGGTGGCGGTAATAATGAATTTATGGCCATTGGATGAAGATGGATGGATTTTACCCACAAGGTCAAGGCCCCATTGACAAAAAGGCCATGATGTTGTGATTGGTTGTAGTTCTTGTGCCGGTGCATGTATCAGGTCTCCATGAACTTGGCATTTCTTGCACTTCCTAACAAAGTAGTAGGAGTCTTTTTCTATAGATGGCCAATAGTATCCATTGCGCAGGAGTTTCTTGGCTAGTGACGAACCGCTCGCATGAGTTCCACAAATTCTTTCATGTACCTCTTCCAAGGCCTTTGTTATCTCATCTTGTTCTAGACATCGAAGGAGAGTACCATCAAGACTGCGTCGGTATAGGGTTTCAACGATAATGGTATATCGAGCGGTTTGGCAAATGAAGGTTTTACGTTGGTTATTCAATTGGTTAGGAGGAAGGGTGTGATCGTAGAGATAGGTGTAAAACTCACCGTACCATGGGGATTCAGAACCGACAAGGCGACATATCATCTCAGATTCGGGGATATCATAAGCAGGGATCCAAAGCTGTTCTACCAAGAACTCGTAGCGTGTTGAATTCTATGGAAGATCTAGGAGAGATGTGATGGTAGCCATAGCGTCAGCAGCTCGATTCTGATCTCTTGGTATCTATTCAAAGGTGATAGTAGTAAATGATACCTTTAATTTGTCCACCATTTGCTTGTATGGCATGAGCTTGTCATCTTTAGTCTGATATTCATCTGTTGCTTGTCGAATGACCAGTTGTGAGTCTCCATATACTTGTAGTTCTTGTAATTTCCATTGTACGGCTATCCTGAGTCCTGTGATCAAGGCCTCATACTCTGCTATGTTATTTGTGCATGGAAATGTGAGCCTGTAAGACTTCAGGATGCTGTCACGTTGAGGTGTGATAAACAAAATGCCTGCCCTCAAGCCATGCCTAGTGTACGAACCATCAAAGTATAGTTTCCATGGTTGTGCTATTGTGATCATGAATATCTCTTCATCTGGAAAATTTGAAATTAGAGGATGATCGCCTATGAGGGGTGCATTGGCCAACTGATCTACGATGACTTGTCCTTTGATAGCTTTACAGTCTACATACTCGATGTCAAATTCACTGAGAATCATCACCCATTTGGCCAAGCGGCCTGTTAATGCTGCTTTGCTGAGTAAATACTTGAGTGGATCAATCTTTGCAATGAGTTGTACCTTGTGTGTTAACAGATAGTGCCTCGGTTTAGTGGCTGCCAAGATTACCGCTAGGCAAGCTCGCTCAATAGGTGTGTAATTGATTTCATAGCCAACCAGTGTGCGAGAGATGTAGTAAACAACACATTCTTTCCCTTCTGCATTCTGTTGTGCCAGTAGTACACCCAATGTTGCACTTGTTGCTGAGATATAAAGTAATAATGGTCTACTTGGATCTGGTGGGATCAACAATGGCGTATTCATGAGATAATCTTTTAGCATCTGGAATGCTTGTTGGCATCTGACATCCCATTGAAAGCGGATGTTTTTGTGTAGTAGATGTGTAAAGGGGTGACACTTATCTGCCAGTTGTGCAATGAATCTGTGGATGGATTGTAACCGTCCTTGTAATGTCCTTAGCTAACTGATATTCTTTGGTGGTGGCATGTCCATGATTGCTTTTACCTTTGCTGGGTCGACCTCAATACCTTTACTTGAGACAATGTATCCTAGAAGCTTCCCGAAGGTTACTCCAAAGACACATTTCTTTGGGTTGAGTCGAACATGGTATTGTTCCAGTCTATCAAAGATTTTATCTAATATGTTGAGATGCCCTTCTCTGGTGAGTGATTTTGCTAGTAAGTCATCAACATAATCTTCCATCATAGTATGCATCATGTCATGGAAGATGGTGGTCATTACTCGTTGATAGGTTGCTCCTGCATTCTTGAGACCGAAAGGCATTACATTCCAGCAGTATGTGCCCCATGGACATGTGAAGGTTGTCTTGTGTTGATCCTCTGGTGCGATCTTTATTTGATTATACCCTGAAAATCCATCCATGAGTGAAAGCATGGCATGTCCTGCTGTCAGATCTACTATGATGTCGATATTTGGTAGGGGAAAGTCATCCTTAGGACATGCCTTATTCAAATCTCCAAAGTCAGTACAAATGCGGATGACCCCATTTGGTTTGCTGACCGACACAATATTGGATATCCAGTCTGCATAATCAATTGGTCTAATGAAACCAACATCCAGAAGTTTCTTGAGTTCTGCTTTGACTAGTACTGCAATCTGAGGATGCATCTTACGAAGCTTCTGCTTGATAGGTTTGGCTCCTTCCGCTACGGTGAGGTGATGCATGACTAAATCAGGATCAAGCCCAGGCATGTCTGCATATGACCATGCAAAGTTGATCTGACGCTTTTGAAAGAACTCTACAAATTTAGGTTGTTCCTCTGGAGTTAAAAGAGATGCTAGATGTATGAGGTGAGGAGTTTCAGGAGTCCCCACATTGTATTCTTTGGTTTCCTCGATGAGAATCGTTGATCATTCCCGTTGTGTGTCGCGGGGAAGGATGTCAAACCTTTCATCCTTAGGCGCCTCAAAGAGGTTTTCATGTTGTATACGCTCTTTCTTTTTACTTTTGTTGAATCAAACAGTACCATGGTGTGGTTTTCACTGGAAGATCCATGTTTTATTGTTATATTTTTGCAGCTGAAAGGTTTGGCATCCACCTTGAAGTATGCTGCACTATTAAGTTCTATGTCGAATCCAACTTTGTGATCCCCGCTTAGCAGGTTATCCCTTAATTCCAAAAATTCAATGATGGCCTCATCATTTTGGAAGAGGTCAAGACATGGGGGATTTGGTTGGTTCCATTCAATGAGTTCAGGATGGATAATGGGCATTACTTCATCGATTAGGTTAAGTTTGTTAGATGTATCAGTGAGGGTTAAGACGTTATGGTGAAGGTCATTGATGGTACTGTCCTTGTCAGAATCAAGCATAGGATGTGACGTAGGGTCTGTGGAAGAAGTTTCTAGCTCAGGAACCCAAGAAGTCTTTATCTGTGCTTCTCCATAAATAGGGATGTCTTTGCGAGGTGGAGGTATTGATGTGTCTTCCTCATCTGAAGTGTTAAGTTGTATGGAATCAAATTCCCATTCATGTGAGTCGATCTCTGAATCACTTTCCAGCATCCGATTACTATACCATACTGGTATGTCCTTTGTGTTAAACACTGCAGGTGTGATCGGTTTATGTACCTTTGTAGATGAAATGATCAGAGCTGAAGGAAGGATGATAGGGATCAAAGAATCTGATACGACTAGTATCGGTAGTGTTGACTCAGTTGCTTCTGTTGGAACTGCTGGTGTTGTAGATGTTGCTGCAGGTTCTGATACAGTTGCTGCTGCTAATGGTGCTATTGATGTTATTGCTGCTGTTGATGGGATTACTAGTTTGTTTGGTGGGATGATTGCCATTGTAGATGGTTGTGTTGGGATTTCGAGCCTCGATGGGGCAGTTGCGATGGTGTTTGATGCTGCTTTGATAATGAAAGGTGTCCTCTTTGCAATAGGCTGATATAGTGGTTTGCTGGGTTTTCCTTTGAATCTGAGCTTAGGAAAGATTGCCTTTTCAAAGCCTAGGCCTGTATTATCTTTGGGCTTTAATTCTGGCAGCAATGGCTCATGTCTTCCTTGTTTGCAAGATCCCAAAGCACTCTGACCATCATAACCCATTCTTTGCATAATGAGGAGGCCTTTGCAATATTGATCTGTGGGAAGTGTAGCTTGCGACATATCAATGGTGATGGGATCTTTATAGATCCATTTCGCTAAGTCCTCATCTTTGGTTTCTTCTTCTTGATTCTTCCCAAGGATGAAAGGCATCAAAGCACATGCTGGCATGATCAGTGGTTGTTGAAGTAACTGTTGTGGTTTGCCATGTGTTCTAGGAGAAGTGGGCATTTGTCCCATACAAAAGAGTTGACTTAAGTTGTATTCCCCAGGACCTTCCTCTGTTATTTTCATCTTAAGTTTTTCTTGCTTGGGTATAGGGGTGTTTGAACTGGTAAGAGAGGTTGGACTTATATATGATGTGGAGGAAATGGCTTCTCTATTGTTAGGAATGGTAATCTCTGGTTGATGATTGATATTATGACAATATGCAAAGGGATTTGCATCGCCCAGGATTGTGATCTCTACACCGTTATGTGGGAACTTGATACATTGATGGTAGGTAGATGGAATGGCTTGCATGGCATGTATCCAAGGTCTTCCTAACAATAGATTGTATGGTAGAGGAAGGTCCAGAACCTGATAAATGATATGCTTCAGCACAGGGCCCACTCGGATTGGTAGTACCACCGCTCCTTTGGAGGAACACTCTGCATCATCATAGGCCTTGATTGTGATCTTCTTACGGGGATCCATTGATTCTATGGCATATCCCAACACCGTGACCAATTGCAGTGTACAAATATTCAGGCCTGCTCCATTGTCGATCAAGACTCACTTGATCCTATGCTGGTTGATAAGTCCTTCAATGTGTAGTGAGACATTATGAGGTTGCTGGAAGGAAGAGTTGTCACTTTCGGAAAAAGTGAGACAAGGGGATGACTTTAGACTTCCGAACATGGCTTGAAATTGGTCTGTATTTAGGTTTGCAGGGATTGACGCCTCTTGGAGAGCTTGATCCAAGATTGTTTTATGAGATGGAGATAGGCGCAAGAGCTCTAAAATGGATATAAGCGTAGGCATTTTGTCTAATTGTTCCACAAGATTGTACTGCTTTGGTATGGAGGTGGTGCCTTGTGGAGCTACCTTTATGGTAACCTTGCCGCGACGTGTAACAACATTGCAATTGGAGCTGAGATTTTTGATGGTTATAGTTGCAATTTGTTCACTGGCATCATACAGGTGATTTACAGTATAATTATACGTAGCCTGTGTATAATCAGTGGTATTAGTGCCTCTCCTGGAATTTGAAGGACCCCTTTGATCTTGTGATGGAAGTGGATTTTTGAACATCAGATGATCATTGTTTGTTGTTTTTGGGTCATGCCCTTCGATTTCAATTTCACCTTGGTCAATAAGATCCTGAATAAGATCTTTCAATCTATGACAATTACTTGTCTTGTGTCCTCTCCCTTGGTGGAAATCACAATGTTCAGTATCCCTCCACCATGCAGGTTTGACTTGAGGTTCATAGTTTGATGTTTTAGGTAGAGTTACCAAATTTTGAGAGACCAGTTATCGCAACACTGTTTTGATGGGTTCCCCTAAGGGAGTGTATGTTCGTTTTTGTTTTTGTTGATGAGGTCTGGGTTCATCGTGAGATGTGATGCGACCTTGATTTGAAGGAACATTTGTGTTAGTCTAAGGTGGGGGATTCTGTCCTGCAAATCGAACCACAGGTTGTGCACTTTTGATAGTTCTGGCATCCACAACCCCATCATTGACGATATTTTTGTTTTTGTTCCAGAAGCTTGGTTTGTCACTATTGAAGTGTGGGCGAGGACCATCCTTTGGTTCATTATAGATTTTGATAAGTCCTTTCTTGATGAGAGCCCACTCACATTTCAAGCCCTTGGTGATCATTTCATTAAAAGAGTCCGTGTCTTTGACATCTAGGTGAAATTCCATTTCTTCGTTTAAGTTGGAAATAAATATTTCCACTAGTTCTTGTTCAGGCAACTGAAGAGAACGTCTGCTAGACATTTGACGCCATCGTTGCAGGAATACTGGGAATAGTTCACCTGGTTTTTGTTTAGTGTTGCACAGATCAACCATGGTGATGTCATGTTCAATGTTATGAGAGTAATGTGCCAAGAACTTCTGAACTAGCTCTTCAAAGGTCCTAATGCCACCTGGTAGTCGGGAAAACCATGATGTGGTTGTTCCTCCCAAGCTTTGGGGAAAAAGTTGCATTAGGTATGTGTCCTCATATGCCACTTTGAGGAAAACTGAATGAAATTCTCTGACATGATCGTGAGGATCTCCCTTTCCTCTATATTTTTCGAATTTGGGTGTTTCGAATCCCCGTGGAAAGGGTGGCATATAAAGATTTCTATCGAAGGGATAGGGATAGATGTCATTGAGTGAGAATTGGTTGGTTTTTACACCACTATGAAGTTGTTGGGCGAGATTTTCAACTTGTTGCCGCAACATCTCCATTTCATTTGGAGGAGGAGGTGGTGGGTTACCTCGAGGAATGTTATATCTGATGGGATCTCTACCTCTTTCTTCTTCATGGCGACTTTGTCGTTCTGATGCTTGTCTTAATTGGGCAAGATCAAAGTCAAAGGGGAGCTTGGCTCCTTCTTGAGCGAGCTTTAAAAAGTGAGCATCTGCATTGCTCCTGAGTATTTCGTCAAAAATTTTGTTAAAGAGAGGGTTATGCTAGGCCCTTTCTATTGTTGTAGGAGTAGGAGTACTTGGGTTTTCCTCATTCGCATTTCCTCCAAGTGCTTCTTGAAATTCATTGATATTTTCCTCCTCTTCTTCTTCAATTTCTATTTCTCGTTGCCTTGACTGTAATCGGGTTTGAGCCATTTTGCTTATGAGTCTTTGTTGAAGTTGGGTGAAAATGATGATGAGTTGTTGATGAAATGAAAGATTGATGGTTGATGAATTGTGTTGCATGTGGATCTCTAGCACTTTAAAGGTAGATGTAACCAAAATTCCTTCTTTGAATTGCTTGTTTGTTTGATAAGGTTTGATGTGATAAGGTGTAAAGAAATCTGAGATGTGTTACAAATTTAACTACCTAGTAATGAGAGGATTCACTCATGAACTAGTTTTAACCTGCGTAGATGCGTTTCTTAGGATGAGCTTATCCTAGATGTAAAAACAATCTAAAAAGTGATGGGATGTGTTTGATTCAAGCAATATCTAAAAGAGAACTTAGGACAAGAACCTCTTAATGTTTTGAGAGTTGGAATGGATTGATGATGAAGTGATGATGTATGAGTGAGATGATGGATGAAATGTTTTAACTTCAATAAAAGCTTTGTGTTACAAATGGAACAAATTCTACCTCTTCCCTTTCAGACATTGGTGGCGTTTCTGGAGTTATGTTGTATGTGATACAAACGTTTGGGAAGAAGTTGGGATTAATCTTGCCTCCTTGATTTTTGTGATAACTCAAAGCTCTATATTGCATAAAAGCTCTGCGGTTTAATGATTTTGAATCAAATTCATTTATTTTGCCTTGAAGGTAGAGATACATGTGACGTAGAAAAACTCTATGAGAGACAAAGATTTGTCTATTGAGATAGAAGAATTTCCTCCTTTTGATCAAAGCCTTTGAGCTCAATGGTCTTCTTTTCAAGTTGATGTTCTGATGACGATTCTTCTTTCGCAAGATGTGAAGAATGGTCATAAAATTTGATACTTTTCTTTGTTGTTGATCTTTTTGGTTGTTTTGAAAGATGTTTGGTTGGATGAATACTTGTTTTGGAATTGATTTTTTATTCTTCTTTGACAAGAAAACAAAGCAAGCACACAAACACAAGAATGTTGCCTTAAAAGGCACAAATGAGTATGGGTCTAGATCAACCCAATCTTTGGACTTTTTATGACCCTTTCCTTTAAGTGTATTTTAGGTGCTTTTCTTTCCAAAGCTTGAAGTCAACTCAATTTGTACTTGGTCTTGACTAAAATGAAGACACCTCAAACACTTTGTATCCCTAAGGTCAAATGGCCAGTTGTGATAAATTCAGCCCACATCTTGATATTTCTTCGACTTTGGTACTACATACCTTATGAATCCCACTGTGGCAGGTAAGGATGTGATATACTAAGTCTTGCGCGAGTATAACAAATAGATGATCCCTATGATGAGGGAGTCACCACTTTTATCAAACCACAAGTGACTTTTCAAAAAACTATGTTTCTACTCAAGGAAATATGTATGGTGAGTATCTTGGGAGCAAAACCATCTATGCTCTTGCACTGAATTGTATCTCAAATATTCTCAATCAATAGAATGGGTGGGCTACTACTTAAAGGTGTTTAGTCATTTTCGATGTCTTTGGACATAAGTTCATTCTGCAGTGACTCACTTAAGAGCCTTGTAACTTGTGGTGGGGCCCATTTGTCCTTTTGACAAGTTACACTGTAGGAACAGCTATACCCAAGGCTACAGCTTTCGCTCTCACCTGATTTCTATAGCAGCTCGAAGGATTTACCGCGCGAGGTCATTCCCAAGAGTGATGTGTCTCTTGGCAGGCCTCTCTTAAAAAGATAAAAATTTGAGTGTTACTAACACTTTTCTCTTGCACCTAGGACCACGAAAGCCAAGGGAGAGGATAGTGTGTGTTAGAAGTAGGACCACTCGACCAACTCTTTGCACAAGTGTGCCAAACACAAAATGCACTTGTTCTTTTTAACTTATCATTGCAATGATTTTCTATCTATTTGGAGATGTTGCTCCAACAATCATGGTGTTCTTTTTAACTTCAAATGCAAAATTTTGAGTAAACTAGAACTTTGAAAATCCTAGTCAACTTAATTTGAAGCACGTATGAAGGAAAATTCGCTTTGCACAAAATTTGAAACAAGTTGATTGTGAGTTTTATTTGTACCAAAATTGAAGTGTGGATTGTAAATTTTTGCTTAAGTTTGATGCTAGAAATAAATTTTGTCTTGTTGATTTTAAGCACCAAATGAAAAGTTAAGCTTAAACTTGCAATAAACAAAGTTGTTTTGTTCAATTTTAGAGCACCAAATACAAAATTTGATCCTAAGCTTGCAAGAAAGCAAATTTTGTTTTGTTCAATTTTAAAACACCAAAAATAAGTTTTTGATTTTTAAGGAGGTTGGTTTTAGACCTGCACAAGTAACAAATAGTTAGTAAACACCGAACCTATGGTGGGCTTCTACAAGCCTAAGAATTTTCACTTTTTCGGTTACAGGGTCTTTTTTACAACGTTCTGTTACAATAGCGCTACTCTGTGTTTAAACAGAAGCATTATTTAACACAAACACGCTAATATAGACACAATAGCATTAAAAGTAAAACTCTGACAACGAAAGAAATAGCGCCAAAACAAGGTCAAAAGCGCTAAAATGATATCAAAAGCGTTGAAACAAGTTCAATAGCGCTACACTTGGTACAATAGCGCTATTGTAAGAACAATAGCGCTAGAACAACAAGTTTCAATAGCACTACAACGTGATCAAGAGCGCTAAAGCGCAACCTGTGTGTCAAGTTTCAACGTTCAAACATGTTAGTTGCCAAAAAAAATTGTTTATTTAAGTGTTTGGATTCACGTCAGGTTCACCAAATGATGCTCTGCAAAAAGGGAAGGTTAGTCAATGATAACAAAACACAAACAAGAAGAAAAGCCAAGTTGTTAGTGTTAGAAATCATAAACAAAATACTTTCCTACACAAGCATATCAAAAGAGATACCAAAAGCATGATAGAATGTCTAACTAGGAAGGTAAATATGATGAGGCATCTCCAAATGCCTCCTAACATGCTCTTGGCTTCTTCTCCTTTGTTCCTCTCCTCTCCAAGTTCCAAAATAGTGTAGCTTTCAGCAGCTTTTTGCACTATGGATGCTTATGGAAGTTTGAGATTGAAGTATTTGCTCTAAATGTGAATAAAAAGCTAATACTATGCTATTGATACTAAAATGATTTTATTTTAACCAAAATGACAAGATATTAGTTGATTATACTAAAATGCTCTCTCAAAATGCCTATAGCTTAAATGCATACAAGTTTTCAGGATTATGACTATGAATGCTAAATGCTTGAGAGTTGAGAATGCTTGAGGAATGTGAGCTCTATTTATAGGAAAAATGGAGCAATGGATGGTTGAGATTGAACAATCTCAACAAGGGTCAGGATTGAATGATTTCAAATCCATGTGAGGGATTTCAACCCAATCTCAGGACGACAAGTGTCAATGTGAGATAGGTTGAGAGGAGAGGGAATAAGCATTAAATGTTTGACATGACTTTGGAAGTTAAGGTCAAGGTTAGTTGAATGAATAAACTCTTTATTCAAATAATAAAGCTTTTATCCAATAGATAAACTCTTGTGCAAAGGCAAAAGGGATAAACATGGTCAAAACAATAAATGCTTGAGGAGACACATGAGTGCAAATTGAAATAACCATAAATGGTTATGTAAGAGCCATTAATGGTCATGTAAGAGCCATTAGTGGTTTTGGAAGACTTTGGAGGTTAAATTGTTGAACACACAAAGCATTTAATGCTTTTCAAAGACTTTGGAGTCTTTGAGAAGTGACTTAAAGTTGCTTAGGAATGTGACAATAATTAGGGGATGGATTAGGCTAATTAAGAAGGGGTTAGAAGAATCTAGAAGGGGGTTTAGGAATGCAATTGGATTTGGTGGGTGAGGGAAAATATGAATTTTATTTAAAATAAATTGTTTTATTTCAATAAATGTGTGCAAGTTGCATTTGTAGGAAAATGCAAGTGGGGGGGGATAAATGATTTAAATAAATATTTTATTTAATTTATTTAAAAGAGGAATAGGGGATTAAATGAAATAAATATGATTTATTCATTTAATTGATTGTGAATTTGGTTGAATAAATTAATTAAAATAAATTGAATAATTTATTTAATTAATAGGAGAATGTTTTGAAGATGAATTAATTAAATATTAATTTAATTAATTGATGGCTAGTGGATTTTTAATCAAATAAATACAAAATATTCATTTAATTAAAATGGACAGATTTGTGTGACTACATATATAGAAGACAATCTTTCATTTTTCAATTCTAGCTTCCTATTTCTCGCATGATAAAAATACAATGTTAAAGAAGACAATCTTTCGTTGAATAGAAATAGAAAGAATCAATCTTTCGTTACAACCAATCATATCTGACAGGAAGCAATCTTTTATGGATAAACAAATATATATCTGAAAAGAGAACAATCTTTCACTTCTATCTTTTCAAGTAAATCAAAAATTAAAAATACGAAGGTGTAACACATGTATGTATCTTTACCTAAAAATTGAATAAAAAATGAGTACACATTCTTTTATTCATTTATCATAACATTTAAATAGCGTAATTATTACCTTTCATTCTATTTCTTATGGTTTTGAATTTTGACATTTATATCGCCTAAGTTCTCTATCTTTCCATGTGTTTTGGTTTGTCTACCTCTTTTCTCAAATAACATATTTAGTTTGATACTAATATGTGGTTTTTCACGATTTATGAATTCAACTAACTCATTTTACTAATTTTCCATAACAACATTTAACATGATGAAAATTCATAATGCGCATACCTATATGGCTTTTCAAATGAGATACCCAATAATCATCTTAACTTCTAATGGACCGATCAAATTCGGGAGTGTAACTCTTTTCTTCACGAAATCAAAATAAGTTTCAATATTTAATAATTAATTATCCTAGTATTTCATCTTCTTTGTGGTTCAAATACAAAGTTTATAATGCACAAACTCTCTATCCCCTTGCTTTGTTTCTAGAGGATTTTGTGATCTGATTTTTATGAGTTACACTATGTTTATAAACAAACCTTAAGAAAATATTTCATTATTGCATCTTTATTTACATGAACATATTTTAAAGCAATTTAAAATGGTTTCATATCAGAAAATCAAATATCATGAGTCTAATTACTTCATTTGATTATTGTATAAATCTGAACAAAATAGATTATTCTTTTATCTTTTAGATCTCGACAACAAAACTTGATATAATAGAGCCTACCTTTGAAATACAATCCAAGTCAGTTACGATCATTGATAACTTCTCCCAAAACTATCTGCAATACGTCCAGATTCCAATGCTTTTCCCCTCTATGCTATTCTATCTCGTGAGCTCACTCTTCTCTACTTGCTACGCTATATTTCTATTCTCTATTCTTAGTTCTTATCTTTTCTATATTCAACAAATTTTTCTCTTTTTCACAATACCGTCTTCTCTCTCTCTTCTATTCTCTAATATTAAAACAAACTAATGTTCGTTTTAAGAGCCTACCTCTAAAATTCAACTCTAAATCTGAGATGATCATCACCAATCCTTTACGATTGGACGTAATACTCCTAAATCTCCAATGCTTTTCTCTTATGCAATACATTCTCTAATCCTTTGTTGTATGTGTGTCTTTCTCTTCCAATTAGATGGTCTATATATATAAGGAAGTTAAGTAGCGGAAACAAATTCCTATACTAACCTTGAGAGGAGGGTAATGCAAAACTTTTTCAGATCGTTACAACAGTTACAGAAAATAGAAATAGATATAATAGCATTCATACCACAACGCAGTGATTTACGTGGGGAAAACCCTTTCGGGAGAAAAACCCCACACTCCAAAAGCAGCTCAATATTTTATTCAGCAATCAAAAATAGATTACAACATACTTGCAGAGCAAGCTCTTTGCAGGAGTACCACTAATCAGAGATTCAGAGGCAACTCAATAGCCATAAGACTCTTACACACAATTTCTATCTCACACACCTCATAAATAGGAGATACAATAAAAGAAACCGTCAAACGGTATTACAAAACCATGGGCTAAAACCACCCAATAAGGTGTAGCCAACCTTATCTCGATTCTAGATGCCCTATGACATGTTAAAGAACACATCAACACGTGTCGCTCCCTTTTACAGCTCATTTATGTATCCGATACAAATTATTTTTCCTATTTCAGGAGTACAAACTTCCGGAGGCCATAACTTGAGAACCGGGTGTCCGATTGACGAACCGTTTGAAGCGCCGGAAAGCTCGCGAAGTGCTCTATCACCTCGTAACCCGCTGTGTCGGTTACGGCCACTTTTCAAAGCGTTTCGGAGCCTCTAAATCCTCCAAAATTAAGTTTAAACATTTTATCGCACCCCTCCAAAACGAAAACTTTAATATCTTCAAAACTAGCTGTGACCTTGCGACGCAACTTTACCGGAATGCTTATCTAGCCAACCAGAAGCTTCAGGGAGAGTTTCGCACCATTTCGTGCTCAAATGAAAACTTACTATAAATAGTAACCTCGCATAAATGCAAGGTTGAGACACCATTTTTCCCAACAAATCTCCCACTTGTCGAACACCTTGCAAGAGCGGAAGGGAATGCCAACACAATGAATCAATTGCTAGGGGCCATAAGGCCCATAGACTCTGAACACCATCTGAACTTCTCTGTGCTCACAGCCTTAGTTAAAGCATCTGCAACATTCATCAAAGTTTCCACCTTAACTAGCTTCACCCTACCATCTTCGACCATATCTCTAACAAAATGATACCGAACATCAATATGTTTGGTCCGAGCATGAAATGTCGGGTTCTTAGCTAGGCTAATTGCACTCTGACTGTCACAGTAAACTGTCACTGTACCTTGTTTTATTCCAATATCCGAACACAGTCTCTTAAGCCAAATGGCCTTTTTACAAGCATGAGTAGCTGCCATATACTCTGCTTCAGTAGTGGATAAAGCAACCACAGCCTGTCGCTTACTCATCCAACTAATTGCACCACCAAACAAAGTAAACACATAAGCACTGGTGGATCTTCTGCTATCAATATCACCTGCCCAATCTGAATCCACATAACCATGGATATCAAGGGAAGTCATGTCTCCAACTGAATTACCATGATAACACAAAGAATACTCTGAAGTACCCTTCAAATATCTAAAGACTCTTTTGACTGCATCCCAATGAACTCTACCAGGATTAGACATGTATCTAGAAAGTACTCCCACTGCTTGGGCAATGTCTGGTCTAGTACAGACCATAGCATACATCAAGCTTCCAACCGCACTCTGGTAAGGCACTTTGCTCATGTCTTCCATCTCCAATGGGGATGTAGGACAATCTGAAACAGATAGTTTCATTCCAACTATAAAAGGAACACTCAATGGTCTACAATTCTGCATGTTGAACCTCTGTAACACTGAATTCACATACTTACTCTGGCCTAGCCATAGCTTTCTGTTCACCCTATCTCTTCTAATTTCCATCCCAAGAATGTGCTTTGCTGCACCAAGATCTTTCATTTCAAATTTAGCAGCGAGCTGAGACTTTAGTTCTGAAATCATACCTTTCCCTTTACCAATGAATAACATATCATCAACATACAATGCAATGAATAAGAAATGATCACCATCAGATTTAGAACGTTCAAATCCCAAACTCAACACATATGTATCAAATTTCTGGTACCACATCCTAGGACTTTGTTTGAGGCCATACAAAGATTTCTTCAACTTACAGACCAAATTACTTTTGCCTTTCACCACATAGTGCTCTGGCTGTGTCATATAAATATCTTCCTCCAAATCACCATGAAGGAAAGCAGTTTTCACATCCATTTGCTCAACCTCTAAATCATAAGCAGTAGCAATAGAAAGCAAAAATCTAATGGACGTCATTTTTGCAACAGGAGAAAATATCTCACCGTAATCAACACCCTCAACCTGAGAGTAGCCTTTTGCAACCAACCTTGCTTTATACTTCTCAATGCTTCCATCTGAACCAATCTTTTTCTTGAACACCCATTTACAACCAACAGGTTTTCGTCCTTTAGGCAATGGTACAAGATCCCATGTATCATTCTTTTTCAAAGCTGCCATTTCTTCCTCCATAGCAATCTTCCAGGATTCTGCATCATTCATACCTAATGCCTCTTCTACAGATTTCGGTTCATCCACACTAGTATTTAGAGTAAAAATACATCTCCAATCATTAGGTGAATACCTTTCAGGTGGTTGTCTATGTCTTGTAGACCTTCGAACAAGCTGAGTTGGAGGTTCTTCCTCCTCTTCTGAAGATTCAGAGCTAGACGTGCTCTCCTCAACTTCTTGCCTATCTAGGGGTCTCGATTCAACTCTTTCAGGTGTAGAAGGAAGTTGAATCACATCTTCTTTTTTAGTCTGTTCTGGCTGCAATGTAACAGAAGGAGACTTAATTTCTCTAAAAATAACACTTCTACTGTGAATTACCTTTTGTGCAACAGGGTCCCAAAGCTTGTATCCTTTCACACCATAACTATACCCGATGAAGATACATTTCACAGCCTTGTTCTCCAACTTTATTCGCTTCTCCTTTGACACATGTGCATATGCCTCGCAACCAAAAACTCTAAGATGTCTCAATGAAGGCTTGTGACCTGACCATGCTTCCATAGGCGTTTTATCAACAAGAGCTGATGTAGGAGACCTGTTAATCAGGTAGCAAGCAGTGGCAACAGCTTCAGCCCAAAACTTTTGTTCGAGACCAGCACCACTCAACATACTCCTAGCCTTCTCCATCAGTGTCCTGTTCATTCTTTCTGCAACTCCATTCTGCTGTGGAGAATACGGAGTTGTCTTCTGCCTGTTAATTCCACAGTCTTTACAGAATCTATCAAAATCATTAGAGCAAAACTCACCGCCATTATCAGTTCTCAAACATTTTATTTTCTTTCCAGTCTGCAACTCAACCATTGCTTTAAATTCTTTAAAACGACTAAAAACTTCAGATTTGCTCTTTAGAAAATAAACCCATGTCCTTCTACTAAAATCATCAATAAATGAAACATAATATGTGGATTTTCCAATCGAAGAGACATCTACTGGACCAAACACATCAGAATGGATAAGATCCAAAACACCACAAGTTTTATGAGAACTAGAGTAAAACTAAACGCGGTTTTGTTTTCCATAAATGCAATGCTCACAGAAATCAAAGTCAAGATTACAATCATTCAAACCTTCAACAAGGTTTTTATTTTTCAAGGTCCTTAGACCCTTTTCTCCAATGTGGCCAAGTCTCTGGTGCCATAACATAGTCTTCTCTGCAGGTAACTTTGCTTCAGATGAAAGAGCACCCTTAGGTACCCAAAAACCATTTCCATCTGTTGAAGGTGAAACTTTCAAATCTTCCAGTGAAGTATCCGCAGATTTACTTTTTACAGAAGTGCTATTACACTCAACAGTGTATGCTTCAAGCTTATACAAAGTGCCAAACCTGACACCTCTAGCAACTACCATAGCACCCTTAATCATCTTACATCCTGCTTCAGAAAAGACTACCTGCACACCCGTATTTATCAGTTTGCTCACAGATAATAGGTTTCGTTTTAATCCAAGGATATGCAGCACACCATTAATCCTTTTTATTCTACCATCAGAAAACCTGATTCTAACTTTACCTCGACCAACAATGTCTAGAGGTGAATCATCACCCAAGTACACCTTACCTCCATTAAATCCTTCATATTCAGAAAACCAATCTCTATTGGAAGTCATATGAAAAGATGCACCTGAGTCAATTAGCCAGGCATCATTACCTGCATGAGTTGCCAAAGCCGCAATAAATGCATCACCATCTTCCTTGTCGGACTCAGAATCAGAATCGAACTTTTTCTTTTTCTTCTTCTTCTTTTCTTCTTTGTAGTCCTTACGGATGTGACCCGGTTTATCGCAGTTCCAACAAATGACTTTGGACTTTCCAGGAGATTTCGATCTCCCTTTGGATTTGGACTTGTCGCGCTTCTCATTCTTCTTGCCTTTCTCCTTAGGTCTTCCACGAACGGTTAGGACTTCCTTTGAACTGATGGATACCTTCCTTCGCATCTTTTCACCGAGTAGGGCACCCACCACGTCTTCAGATTTCAAAACAACAGAAGTACTACCGATAGCCATAACAAGAGAATCCCACGAATCAGGCAAAGAATAAAGCAAGATCTGACATTTCTCCTCCTCGTCCATCTTAACACCGACGGATACTAATTGAGCCACCAACATATTGAATGCTTCCAGGTGGTCTGCAATTTGTCCACCCTCTTCCATCTTCAAGGAATACAATTTCTTTCTTAAGAAAATTTGATTTAATAAAGATTTCACTTGATACATCTCACCAAGCTTAGTCCATAGCTTCTTTGCAGAGTTCTCTTCATGGACATTGATTAGAACAGAGTCTGCCAGGCACAGTCTGATTAGACCCTTGGCTTTTCGGTCCATAACATCATACTGAGCTGCCGCAGTAGGATCTGAGGGCCTTTGGACATTCGCATCAACAACATCCCAAAGATCTCGATCTATTAGCAGATCTTCCATCTTCAGCTTCCACATCTCAAAATTACTTCCATTAAATTTCTCCACCTCTATTCTCCCTGACGAACTCGCCATCTGAATATTCCTGCAACAAGATCAAAAAGTGTCTTCTACACAAGCTCCCACTCAAATCTGGATTAGTTCAAAAAACCCAACTGCCCACAATTGAAACCAAAGGTGATCAGGCTCTGATACCACCTGTAAGGAAGTTAAGTAGCGGAAACAACTTCCTATACTAACCTTGAGAGGAGGGTAATGCAAAACTTTTTCAGATCGTTACAACAGTTACAGAAAATAGAAATAGATATAATAGCATTCATACCACAACACAGTGATTTACGTGGGGAAAACCCTTTCGGGAGAAAAACCCCACACTCCAAAAGCAGCTCAATATTTTATTCAGCAATCAAAAACAGATTACAACATACTTGCAGAGCAAGCTCTTTGCAGGAGTACCACTAATCAGAGATTCAGAGGCAACTCAAAAGCCATAAGACTCTTACACACAATCTCTATCTCACACACCTCATAAATAGGAGATACAATACAAGAAACCGTCAAACGGTATTACAAAACCATGGGCTAAAACCACCCAATAAGGTGTAGCCAACCTTATCTCCCTTCTAGATGCCCTATGACATGTTAAAGAACACATCAACACGTGTCGCTCCCTTTTACAGCTCATTTATGTATCCGATACAAATTATTTTTCCTATTTCAGGAGTACAAACTTCCGGAGGCCATAACTTGAGAACCGGGTGTCCGATTGACGAACCGTTTGAAGCGCCTTATTTATCTTGACACCACTGCTAGTTTGGTGTCTTACATACTCTATAATAATAGTTTCCCATGCCACCACACAACATGTCTAACAAATATTTAGCCACGTGGGGCTGGTTCAAATGGTAATCTCCACGTAATTATTCAAACACATCATGGTGTTCTTTGCAAAATCCATGCTCATCTCAAACACTTCATCGTGGTTAACATTCCTTGCAGAATTCATGTTCATTTCAAACACTACAAGTCTGTTTGCCGCATGGTAGATATTATTATCGACTCCTTGCAAATCGGTACCAAGTTATAGTGATATTTAAGTCTTATGGCAAGTCGACTTTACTAGTAACGACCTCCATATAACATGCAATAAGATTGTTACTAAAAATTCTGCCACCTCTCTCTCTCTCTCTCTCTCTCACTCTCTCTCTCTCTCTATATATATATATATATAGGTTAAGTCAAATGATTAAGTATGAGAAAATATGAACATATAGATTATGTAAATGTAAATGTACATAAAGATTATGTATATGTAAATATATACATAATCGTTATGTATATGTTTATATATATATAAAATATTTAATGATTATGTGTATGTATACATTACATAATTTCAAAAGTAAAGAAATCAAATTTATGAGTAAATCAATATGGTTATATATATATTATAATTACCTACGTATATATATGTACAATTATATATATATATATACATACATATATATATATATGTATATATATATATATATGTATATACATACATACATATATATATATATATATGTATGTATATAGATATATATATGTATATATGTATATATACATAAAACTTGCAAACATAACAATATGTATAGTTTCACCAAATCACACATATCTGCACAAAAGAACGTGTAATCATAGGGTCAATATTCATTTTCAAATCATTAACACATTACATTCTCATAGACAAATAAAACATAATATTTTGCCATCACTTTTGAAATTTAAATCTCAGGATAAAATCATGCAACCAATGCACGCATAAATATTCTAAAGTGGTGTGTGAGATTCCATCTATTCTAGCGAAGTCCATGAGCTAAGACAACTCTACCTGAACCATGTTCTCGCCTTCATCCACGTTCTCCCGTTCTTGCACATTCAGTTGCACTCAATTGCTCATTAGCAATGATGATCCCAAATTCACAATAAAAATGATACCAATCATTCAATTGCACTTACAAAAAATAATGTAAATCATTTATTTGCATTTGAATTTCTTTCACATTATCATCTAATTCCTCTGAAATTTTCCATTTCCATTTCAATTTCATTTCATTTGTGAAAAGTAAACATTATTTTCCTAATTAAATAATTATGGATAAATAGGGTCGTGACATCCTTCCCCTCTTAAAAGAGACATCGTCCCAATGTCTTATTATTCTATCAATAAGCACATACTTTCTCAACATCATAAACATTAACCATACATTGTGGTCTCAAATCAAATATAATAGAAATAGTACCACCGTACTACCCAAATTTACAACATGTAAATAAAAAATCAGGGTATCAAAGTATCTCAAGCATCAAGCAAATAGTACTCTAAGAAAACAAAAGAGGAATATAACAGTCAATCATCTCAGTACCCTCCCAAGTAGCACTATCATCAGAATATCAGTCCCACCGAACCTAATATTGAGTGAAATCTCTGCTATGTAGCTTAATGCTACACTAACCAAGAATTTGGATGTTCTCTACTAGCACCATTCTTGGATCCTGTACCCATAAGCAATTGGATTCATAACCTTCAGCACATCGAAGGGTCCTACATATCTTGGTACCAACTTTGATGATTTCTTTGATAAAATAGAGTTCTTATGAGGCTTCTCCCTCAAAAGAATTTCATCTTCAGTAACAAATATCTGAAAGTCTTGTTTCTATTATCATAGCTTTTCTTGTCTATCGACTGTCTCTTTCAATATATTCTTGATCAATTTCATCTTCTCATCCATTTCCTTAAGCATATTTGAACCAATGATGATCCTATCTTTATTCTATCCCAACTGACAAATGTTTGTCATTTCTGTCATAGAGCGCTTTAATGGGTATCATTCCTTAAAAATGTGTGAAAAGAT